>NC_041234.1:98750180-98769303 GCF_002837175.3 Physeter macrocephalus
GGGAGGGAGCTGTGAAGGAGGAAAAGTTTCCACACACTAGGAAGCCCCTTCACTGGCAGAGACAGGGTGTGGGCATGGGGGAATCTTCGGAGCCACGGAGGAGAGCACAGCAACAGGGGTGCAGAGGGCAAAGTGGAGAGATTCCCACATAGAGGATCAGTGCCGACCAGCACTCACCAGCCCGAGAGGCTTGTCTGTTCACACCCTGGGGCAGTGGGGGCTGGGAACTGAGGCTTGGGCTTCGGAGGTCAGATCCCAGGGAGAGGACTGGGATTGACTGCATGAACACAGCCTGAAGGGGGCTAGTGTGCCACAGCTAGCCCAGAGGGAGTCTGAGAAAAAGCCTAGAACTGCCTAAGAGGCAAGAGACACTGTTTTGGGGTGCTCAAGGAGAGGGGATTCTTTCCCTGTCTGCACACAGAAGGCAGAGCACCTCCTAAACGAGCTCCAGAGACAGGCATGAGCCGCGGCTATCAGCTCACACACCAGAGATGGGCATGAAATGCTAACGCTGCTGCTGCAGCCACCAAGAAGCCTGTGTGCAAGCACAGGTCATTAATCCACACCCCACTGGGAGCCTGTGCAGCCCACCACTGCCAGAGTCCCATGATCCAGGGAAAAGTTCCCCAGGAGAACGCATGGTGCACCTCAGGCTGTTGCAATGTCACACTGGCCTCTGCTGCCGCAGGCTCACCCCACATTCCAATTATAACTACCATACCCCTCCCTCCCCCTGGCCTGAATGAGCAAGAGCCCCCTAATCAGCCGCTGCTTTAACCCCGTCCTGCCTGGGCAGGAACAGATGCCAGAGGGTGACCTACATGCAGAGGTGGGGCCAAAACCAAAGCTGAACCCCAGGAGCTGTGCGAACAAAGAAGAGAAAGGGAAATCTCTCCATGCATCTTCAGGAGCAGCGGATTAAATCTCCACAATCAACTTGATGTACCACGCATCTGTGGAATACCTGAGTAGACAATGAATGTTCCCAAAACTGAGGCAGTGGAATTTGGGAGCAACTGTAGACTTAAGGTTTGCTGTCTGCAACTGATTTGTTTCTGCTTTTTATGTTTATCTTAGTTTAGTTTTTAGCACTTATTATCACTGGTGTATTTGTTTATTGGTTTGGTTGCTCTCTTCTTTTCTATTATTATTTTTTATATATGTTATTTTAATAATTTAAAAAATTTATTATATTATTTTTTTCGTTTTTTCTCTCACTTTTATTCTGAAACATGTGGCTGACAGGGTCTCGGTGCTCCAGACTGGTGCCAGGCCTGAGCCTCTGAGGTGGGAAAGCCAAGTTAAGGACATTTGACCACCAGAGACCTCCCGGCCCCACATAATATCAACTGGCAAGAGCTCACTGAGAGATCTCTGTCTCAATGCTAAGACCCAGCTCCACCCAATGGCCAGCAAGCTCCAGTGCTGGATGCCCCATGCCAAACAACTAGCAAGACAGGAACACCAAACCACCCATTAGCAGAGAGGCTGCCTAAAATAATAATAAATTCACAGACACCCCAAAACACACAACCAGACATGGCCCTGCCCACCAGAAAGACAAAATCCAGCCCTACCCACCAGAGCACAGGTACCAGTCCCTTCCACCAGGAAGCCTACACAAGCCACTGAACCAACCTCAACCACTGGGGGCAGACACCAAAAACAATGGGAACTACAAACCTGCAGCCTGTGAAAAGGAGACCCTAAACACAGTAAGTAAAACAAAATGAGAAGACAGAGAAATATGCAGCAGATGAAGGAGCAAGGTGAAAGCCCACCAGACCTAACAAATGAAAAGGAAATAGGCAGTCTACCTGAAAAAGAATTCAGAGTAATTATAGTAAAGATGATCCAAAATCTTGGTAATAGAATAGAGAAAATACAAGAAATGATTAACAAGGACCTAGAAGAATGTAAGAGCAATGATGAACAAACAATGATGAGCAACACAATAGATGATATTAAACATTCTCTAGAAGGAATCAATAGCAGAATAACTGAGGCAGAAGAACGGATAAGTGACCTGGAAGATAAAATAGAGAAAATAACTACTGAAGAACAGAATAAAGAAAAAAGAATGAAAAGAATTGAGGACAGTCTCAGAGACCTCTGGGACAACATTAAATGCACCAATATTTGAATTATAGGGGTCCCAGAAGAAGAAGAGAAAAAGAAAGGGACTGAAAAAAATTTGGAGAGATTATAGTTGAAAACTTCCCTAATATGGGAAAGGAAATAGTCAATCAAGTCCAGGAAGCGCAGAGAGTCCCATACAGGATAAATCCAAGGAGAAACATGCCAAGACACATACTAATCAAACTATCAAAAATTAAATACAAAGAAAAAGTCTTAAAAGCAGCAATGGAAAAGCAACAAATAACATACAAGGGAACCCCCATAAGGTTAACTGTTGATCTTCCAGCAGAAATTGTGCAAGCCAGAAGGGCGTGGCAGGACATATTTAAAGTGACGAAAGGGAAAACCTACAACCAAGATTACTCTACCCAGCTAGTATCTCATTCATATTCGATGGAGAAATTAAAACCTTTACAGACAAGCAAAAGTTAAGAAAATTCAGCACCACCAAACCAGCTCTACAACAAATGCTAAAGGAACTTCCCTAGGCAAGAAACACAAGAGAAGAGAAAGACCTACAAAAACAAACACAAAACAATTAAGAAAATGGTAATAGGAACATACATTTGGATAATTACCTTAAATATAAATGGATTAAATGGTCCAATCAAAAGATGTAGACTGGCTGAAGGGATACAAAAACAAGACCCTTATATATGCTGTCTACAAGAGACCCACTTGAGACCTAGGGACATATACAGACTGAAAGTGAAGGGATGGAAAGAGATTCCATGCAAATGGAAATCAAAAGAAAGCTGGAGTAACAATTCTCATATCAGACAAAATAGACTTTAAAATAAAGACTATTACAAGAGACAAAGAAGGACACTACATAATGATCAAGGGATCAATCCAAGAAGAAGATATAACAATTGTAAATATATATGCACCCAACATAGGAGTACCTCAATACATAAAGCAAATGCTAACAGCCATAAAAGGGGAAATTGACAGTAGCACAATCAGCATAGGGGACTTTAACACCCCTCTTTCACTAATGGACAGATCATCCAAAATGAAAATAAATAAGGAAACACAAGCCTTAAATGACACATGAAACAAGATGGACTTAATTGATACTTATAGGGCATTCCATCCAAAAACAGCAGAATACACTTTCTTCCCAAGTGCTCATGGAAAATTCTCCAGGATAGATCATATCTTGCATCACAAATCAAGCCTTGGTAAATTTAAGAAAATTGAAATCATATCAAGTATCTTTTCCGACCACAACACTATGAGACTAGATAACAATTACAGGAAAACAAAACTGTAAAAAATACAAACACATGGAGGCTAAACAATACACTACAAAATAATAAGAGATCACTGAAGAAATCAAAGAGGAAATCAAAAAATACGGAGAAACAAATGACAATAAAAACACGATGACCCAAAACCTATGGGACGCAGGAAAAGCAGTTCTAAGAGGGAAGTTTATACCAATACAATCCTACCTCAAGAAACAAGAAACATCTCAAATAAACAACCTAAGCTTACACCTAAAGCAATTAGAGAAAGAAGAACAAAAAAATACCCCAACTTAGCAGAAGGAAAGAAATCATAAAGATAAGATCAGAAATAAATGAAGAAGGAATGAAGAAAACAATAGCAAAGATCAGTAACTAAAATCTGGTTCTTTGAGAAGATAAACAAAATTGATAAACCATTAGCCAAAGTTATCAAGACAAACATGGAGAGGACTCAAATCAATAGAATTACAAATGAAAAAGAAGTAACAACTGACACTGCCGAAATACAAAGGATCATGAGAGATTACTACAAGCAACTATATGCCAATAAAATGGATAATCTGGAAGAAATGGACAAATTTGTGGAAGATCACAACATTCTGAGACTGAACCAGTAAGAAATAGAAAATATAAACAGACCTATCACAAGCACTGAAATTGAGATTGTGATTAAAAATCTTCCAACAAACAAAAGCCCAGGACCAGATGGCTTCACAGGCGGAGTCTATCAAACATTTAGAGAAGAGCTAATATTTATCCTTCTCAAACTCCTCCAAAATATAGCAGAGGGAGGAACACTCCCAAACTGATTCTATGAGGCCACCATCACCCTGATACCCAGCCAGACAAAGATGTCACAAAAAAAGAAAACTACAGGCCAATATCACTGCCGAACATAGATGCAAAAATCCTCAACAAAATACTAGCAAACAAAATCCAACAGCACATTAAAAGGATCATACGCCATGATCAAGTGGGGTTTATCCTAGGAATGCAAGGATTCTTCAATATATGCAAATCAATGTGATACACCATATTAACAAATTGAAGGATAAAAACCATATGATTATCTCAGTAGAAGCAGAAAAAGCTTTTGACAAAATTCAACACCCATTTATGATAAAAACTCTCCAGAAAGTATGCATAGAGGGAACTTGCCTCAACATAATAAAGGCCATATATGACAAAACCACAGCCGACATCATTCTCAGTGGTGAAAAACTGAAAACATTTACTCTAAGATCAGGAACAAGACAAGGTTGTCCACTCTCACCACTATTATTCAACATTGATTTGGACGTTTTAGCCACATCAATCAGAAAAGAAAAAGAAATAAAAGGAATCCAAATCAGAAAAGAAGAAGTAAAACTGTCACTCTTTGCAGATAGCATGATACTATACATAGAGAATCCTAAAGATGCTACGAGAAAACTACTAGAGCTAATAAATGAAATTGGTAAAGTAACAGGATACAAAATTAATGCACAGAAATCTCTTGCATTCCTATACACTAATGAGGAAAAATCTGAAAGAGAAATTAAGGAAACACTCCCATTTACTATTGCAACAAAAAGAATAAAATACCTAGGAATAAACCTATCTAAGGAGACAAAAAACCTGTATGCAGAAAACTATAAGACACTGATGAAAGATATTAAAGATGACAAACAGATGGAGAGATATATCATATTCTTGGATTGGAAGAATCAACATTTTGAAAATAACTATAGTATCCAAAGCAATCTACAGATTCAATGCAATCACTATCAAACTACCAATGGCATTTTTCAAAGAGCTAGAACAACAATTTTACAGTTTTTATGGAAGACCTCCAATAGCCAAAGCAATCATGAGAAAGCAAAATGGAGCTGGAGGAATCAGGCTCCCTGACTTCAGACTATACTACGAAGCTGCAGTAATCAAGGCAGTATGGTACTGGCACAAAAATAGAAATATAGATCAATGGAACAGGATAGAAAGCCCAGAGATAAACCCACGCAGATATGGTCACCTTATCTTTGATAAAGGAGGCAAAAATTTACAATGGAGAAAAGACAGCCTCTTCAATAAGTGGTGCTGGGAAAACTGGACAGCTGCATGTAAAAGAATGAAAATAGAACTCTCCCTAACACTGTATACAAAAACAAACTCAAAATGGATTAAAGACCTAAATGTAAGGCCAGACACTATAATACTCTTAGAGGAAAACGTAGGCAGAACACTCTATGACATAAATCACAGCAAGTTCCTTTATGGCCCACCTCCTAAAGAACTGGAAATAAAAACAAATACAAACAAATGGGACCAAATGAAGCTGTAAAGCTTTTGCACAGCAAAGGAAACCATAAACAAGACAAAAAGACAACTCTTAGAATTGGGAGAAAATATTTGCAAATGAAGCAACTGACAAAGGATTAATCTCCAAAACATACAAGCAGCTCATGCAGCTCAATATCAAAAAAACAAACAACCCAATCCAAAAATGGGCAGAAGACCTAAATAGACATTTCTCCAAACAAGGTATACAGATTGCCAACAAACACATGAAAGCAGGCTCAACATCATTAATCATTAGAGAAATGCAAATCAAAACTACAATGAGGTATCTACTCACACCAGTCAGAATGGCCATCATCACAAAATATACAAACAGTAAATGCTGGAGTGGGTGTGGAGAAAAGGGTACCCTGTTGCACTGTTGGTGGGAGTATAAATTGATACAGCCACTATGGAGAACAGTATGGAGGTTCCTTAAAAACGAAAAATAGAACTACCATATGACCCAGCAATCCCACTACTGGGCATATACCCTGAGAAAACCATAATTCAAAAAGAGTCTTGTACCACAATATTAATTCCAGCTCTATTTACAATACCCAGGACATGAAAGCAACCTAAGTGTCCATCACCAGATGAATGGATAAAGAAGATGTGACACATACATACAATGGAATATTACTCAGCCATAAAAAGAAACGAAATTGAGTTATTTGTAGTGAGGTGGATGGACCTAGAGACTGTCATACAGAGTGACATAAGTCAGAAAGGGAAGAACAAATACTGTATGCTAACACATATATATGGAAGCTAAAAAAAAAAAAAGTGGTTCTGAAGAACCTAGGGGCAGGACAGGAATAAAGATGCAGACATAGACAATTGACTTGAGGATACTGGGAGAGTGAAGGGTAAGCTAGGACGAAGTGAGAGAGCAGCATTGATATATATACGCTACCAAATGTAAAATACATAACTAGTGGGAAGCAGCTGCATCACACGGGGAGATCAGCTCTGTACTTTATGACCACCCAGATGGGTGGGATAGGGAGTGTTGGAGGGAGACGCAAGAGGTAGGGGATATGGGGATATGGGGATATATGTATACATATAGCTGATTCACTTTGTTATACAGCAGAAACTAACACAACAACGTAAAGCAATTATATTCCAATAAAGTTGTTAAAAAAATGTATCACCTGTAAGTATATATATATCCTCATATCCCCTCCCTCTTGAGCCTCCCTCCCATCCTCCGTATTCCACCTCTCTAGGTCATCACAAAGCATCAAGCTGATCTCCCTGTGTTATGCAGCAGCTTCCCACTACAAACACAGGAAAAGATGCTCAACATCACTAATCTTAGGTATCATTTTGAAAACATTTTCTGATAGGTTGATCATGCTTAATGACGGTAGTCTTATGATTTACCATAAATTTCTTTTTTACTTAAAAAATCTAATGACAGTAACTGCAGTTATTTTTTAGATAATTAAACTTTACCTAAAGGGCACCCTTCACGTTATTTATATGGAAATGCCTATTTAATCACACAACAAGGAATTATATGATATATATTTCTTTCTTTAGTTAATCAACTAAGCTTTAACCTGGTTTCATTCATTAGAACTGTGATGATATGTGCTCATGTGACAAAGTCTAAATAAACATATCACGAAGAAAATGCATTTTCCTTTTTGGTAAATCAAAAATATCCTTTTATTTTTCGCAGGTATAAAGTAGGATTTATCTTTCCATAGTCATTTTTTTTCCTCTTATAGTCCTAGGTAGCATCAGTGGGCTGTTCGAAAGGACCACAGAACACAAAACAAAGAGTTAAAAAGCAAAAAAAAGAGCTGATTATTTCTTACTTGCCCTAAAAATGAGATGCACTTGTTTTGTTTCACTTGTATGTACAAGTTTAATATTCCATAATTGCTTCCAAGAATTGGATAAAGTGAAGTATTTATCTGTATTGCCTACTCAATCATTCTTTTACAGTTTTTCCAATCTAAATCAAATATTTTAGTTTTTTTAATTTTTATTTTTTATTGAAGTATAGTTAATTCACGTTTCAGGTGTATGGCAAACTGATTCAGTCATATATGTGTGTGTGTGTGTGTATAATCTTTTTCAGATTCTTTCCATTATAGGTTATTACAAGATATTGAATATAGTTCCCTGTACTATAAAGTAGGTCCTTGCTGTTTATCAAACATTTCAGTTTTTAGAGTAAATATGAAATTAAAGTAAATAGAATTAAGATACTGAAATTTTAAGGGTAGTGTTTTATCAAGTTTATTTTAAATGTGAGAATCAGGATTTTAGTTACCAGAAGTGACTCCCATTAAAATACATCATATTCATTCATCCAATGTCTTCTTGATTATTTACTGAAGCACATTATTTTAATCGTTCTCTATGAATCACTTTTATGACCAAAATAATAAAAAAATAAAAATTATATTAACTGTTAAAGGACAAATTATATGCTCTGAAGCAAATTTCAAAATAATGAACACTGCTTTACTATTCCTCAGAAGTGGTAATACATTTTAATTAGTAATTGTATTATTTTAGAAGGTTATCAAGTCCTTAGAATATTAGAGCATCATATTTCTCTAATGATTATAAATTGATGGGGGAAAGAGTTGCCATTGCCTAGAGAATACTACTATATAATAAAAATGACTGAATCCATGTTATAGCTAGCATCACTATGTACAGATTGATCTGTAATATATAATGGTTGTAAAACATTCAAATGGTATGAAGAAAGTGGAATTTCTACCATAACTCCATCACTTAATAGCTATAGAGAATCACTATTAAGAATTAGCTATGTATCCTCCAAGCATTTTCATCCATATATAAACATATATGTATATATTTTATGTAGGTAAAATTATACCATGCATAGCTGTTCTTCAATTTACTCATTTTATTTTATATATTTACTTTTCTCTCGTTAAGTAAATAATTCATGTGTGTTATAAAACATTTGTAAAAATTCTATTACATGACTTTGAAAGTTGTCCCATAATCTCAAGATAACTACTTTTAACAGCATATTTTACATCTTTCCATAAATATATGGATGTGTATGTATATATTTTTCTTATAAAATATCATATTTAGCTCATTGTGGACATCTTTTCATTTCAGTAAATGTAGATCTCTTTTATTTTGGGGGTGGTCATAGTGTTCCACTTACCTATATGCCCTATTACATTTATTGAATTCCCTATTTACAAATATTTAGAGTGATATCAATGTTTATTATTGCAAATCAGACTGAATTTGGCATCTGGATAAATAAGGATATAAGGATATTAATTGCAGTGTTTGTAATTGTGTGTGTGTGTGTGTGTGTGTGTGTGCACGTGTGTATGTGTGTAATCCTTTCATAGCTGTATGAGCATCAAGGGGATCAAACTGGACAATACTGCCTCTGTAGGCCAAACCTTGGCTATTACCCATGTGACAATGGTTCTTTTATCTGTGAACGTACAGACTTAGTAAATTGTCAGTAGAGCTTAGTATAGCAAAATTTAGATGTTTATATGTCCTATGAGATAATTTATAAAAAGAGAAGGAAAGACAGCACTAGATGTTTGAAATTTTTCACATCCTTAAAACTTTGTAATATTTCTGTTATCAAACGTAAGAAATTTGTCCCTCAGTGCTCCCATTGATAGAATGAAGTTTTCATTGAATGTTTTCTTAATCATCCTGCATATAAGGAAGTTTTTCAGGGCATTGAAAGAAGGGGACACACTGAGCAAGTTGTGTCCCATTGCTCACATATGGAAAAACATCTTTTTGTCTGCTTCTCATAAGACTGAGAATGTAAATATACAATGATTACATTTGGGCTTGGACATTTGAAACTGTTCAAGAAGAAAAAAAAATCACATCAGCAGAGGTCTGAAAAACATTGAGGACAATATCTGGTTATTACTTAAGGTTATCCTGAGTGTATATTAAAATTACTCATTTGGGAAAAAATCCAACTAAAGTTTGCTTCTTCAAGTTTTGAATCTTTGACTCACTATCTTATAAACATAACCTACTACTTAATTTATTGCCTGGCAAAAAAAAAAGAAGGATCTTACTTCAACTTTGGTCAATGATCTCCCCAAAACAATAACTATTTCCATAAGAGAAATTCCTAGAAGTAAAATTGCTTGAACCAAGGAATTTGTACTTAATTACCTCAGCTTTCTTACTTGGATATGGACCATCTCTACTGGACATTCACTTTACTTTCTAGATTCTGACTTGGCTTACTATTTTTTAATGCCCATATCCCTACAGCATACAGTTGTGGTAAACATCAAATAGATGTATGTGAAGTGCTGCAAAGTTTGAAAACTGCAAAGTTCTCTATCAATATAACGTAGACTTTTGTTAATTAAATGAAGTCTTTGCACATGAAGACAGTGACTGCATCTGCATAATTTCCTTTTATCCAGAAGCTAGCATGATTTTCTTATTAAAACATATTATGATACTGTTGTTGAAATAATGTAATATATTTCATGGCGTAGCTATCCATATGGTAAAATCAGTGTATAATTCACATCAATTGAGCTGCCTAAAACAGAATATTATCAGCTTGGCCAAACACTATAAACAGCAATCAGGAAGACAAGTGTTCCCAATGTAACTTCCCAAGGCCTCTGCTCATCTATCTCATTGCTTGTTCTACCTCAAGGGCAGCCAAGAAAACTCATTTGGACCCATAGTCTAGGGCTTGAAAGGTAAATTTTCAGTTACACAAATACTAGAGAAAATAAAATATTTGGAGAAACTACCTGGAGAAGGGATACTCCTTTGGGATTTGCAATGTATAATAATATGAAATTTATTATAACATTGACATTTAACTGAATTAGTTCATTTATAGTGAGGAGTCAATGACAAACAATTCTAAGAGAGAAATACAATGGCTCCATGTACATGGGCCAGGTAGAGATAATTGAACTTGAAAATATTTTGGAGGATTGGATTCTCTTGTTTCCGTATATATGTGTATAATCCTCATATGACAGCTGCAAAAATGTGACTGTAAAGGGAAGGGTTTTGGTTTCTTAAATATACAAATGGGGTTATTCACACATCATCAGTTGTTCTGATTATCTCTTCAGAGGATCCCCTGTTGCCAACACAGGCAACTAACCAAAGAACAAATGATGTGAGAGATGAAAACAGCTATCCTCTCAATTTTTCATTTTACTTTGCATTCATAAACCCATACCATATTACAGTCTCTCAAGAAGTGATATTTCAGTTGTACGGAAGTTCTAAAGGAGCCTGTGAAAGTGGACATTACAATATCCTCTCCTGCCCGATTCATCTATTTCCCAAAGAAGTGATGTGATCATATTCATTCAGGTCCCTTTGCTTCTACTGTCCCTTCCTCTCAGAGGGTCACATGGTAATTCAACTCAGCTACCAACTCTGACAACTCTTCTCTAGCACTTTCCTTTCCCCAGAATGATTGTACTTTACTGTGAGAGTGAACCAGAAGCACAGTGCTTTCCATTTAGGAATTGTCACTTTCAGTACATTTTAACCTTTTCTGCATGAATTAAAGCACTAATGAGGTATTCAGCAGAGGCGTAGCGAGTAAAATTGAAGTCAGTTTTTTTTTTCTTTTTCCAGAATACCATTTATATTCACTCTAGGTTAAATCAAAGACAATATGTTAATATTTAATTCATCATGATATAAATAAGAAATAAGGAAGAAATACTAATTAAAGGAGAGATCTTTAAAGAAGAGTCACATATATGCCTTTATGAATAAATTTGGGGGGGATAAGGAGCTACTTAAGTAATTTTCTGTAAGACAACGTAAAACATAAAAAACATTCAGTTGCATTGAAATATTAATGAATACCTTTAAGCACACAAAATACATTATGGTTCTATTCAGTAGGGAATGTCAGAAAATGTCAAGAGGTCAACCGTCTTTCATAAATGTTCTTAGAATAGTCTGTAACCACATTGTCAAATTTACAGTCACTTCCATCTGTGTTCTTGACCTCATCCCAGGTAGTTTCCCCCAGGACTTCTCTCCATCAATTATCTGCTCTCCTTTCTCTCTCTTCAGTTTCTTCTTCTTTACTGGATACTTTCCTATGACCTATACTCACATACTCAAACATGTCAATTATTTTCCAATAAAACTAGAAAAAAAGCTAAATATAAACAATAATATGAAATAAAGCCCTCCTTCAAAGAAGTGACTTTTTCTTGCTATTTTCACTTTCCTTCTTTTCTTGACTGATCTTTAGAAATCTGTCCTCCCTCGCATTTTCTATACCCTCATGTTCCACACTTCCCCAGGCACTGTACTCTGGCTTCTAACTTTACCACTCTGCTGAATCTGCTCTCATTAAGAATAACTTTCTGATGTAAAGCTTTTTCTTTACCTTAATGAACTTACAGAAAAAATTTGATAACACAGATTTTTCCCATCTATCTGAAACTCTTCTTTCCTCAAGTTTCCATAATATCATTCTGTCTTGATTCTTACCCTCCTTCTCAGATCATTCCTGCTTGATAGTATTCAGTGGTTCTCTGCCCCAGCCTGTTCCATCTTTACCCTTAGTTTATTGCATCACCTCATGCTTCACTGAGATCATAAGAGTCATCAGAAGAGAACTGCATCATCTTCTCACAACCAAATCTACAAACTTACCTGTGTCAGTATTCATATTTCTATTTTCTTCTTCTTATCATGGAAGAAGTTCACCTTTTCGTATTGAAAGCCTATCACTTACTTTGTGCAATGAAGGAAAACCAGAAATGTACATCATCATTAAAGCCAATAGAGAGGTGTATCCTAAGAAGGAGAGAGTTGTTAAATTGTCAAGTATTTTTATTGCACTAGTTACTCCTTTACAGTTTTCTTTGCTAGCTCTTCCTATGTATCCAATCCCCAAACAATGATGTACCCTAACCTTGAGTTCCAGGGACTTCAGTACCTTCTTCTCTTCTCATTTTAAATCTCTCCTCCTTTTAAGTTACCTTATTTATCCATGACTTTATTTGTCTGTTGATGACTTCTAAATTTAAAACTATAATCTAGAACTTACTCCAGAACTACAGACATATTTACAACTTTCTACTTGACTTCTCCACTGAGTTGGACAAGTCTAATTCAGCCATTGCCAAAACTGATTTCCCAGCCACCAACATGTTCCTTGCCCAATGTTCTCCATCTCAGTAAATGGAATCACCATCCTCATAGTTGCTCAGACCCCAAAACTGCAAATAACTTATTTCTCCCTTTTTCTTACCTTCCATATCAATCAGCATGTTCTGTAGTATCTATATCCAGAATATATCTCAAACATGTCTACCTTTCACCTCCACTGATACTACCTTAAATTGAGGCACCATCATGTCTTGCATGGGCTATTGTAATAGCTTCCTCTTGGTCTTCCTGTTACTTTCACTTTTATCTCCCTCCAATCTATTATTCAGAGAGCAACCAAGGTGCTATTTTTATGTATAAATTAGATCATATGACCCCTCTCCTTAAAACCCCTTATTGCCTTCCCATTATTCTTAGAATAAAGTCTAAACTATTCCCTGCAGCCTGCAAGGCTTTACGTGGTTTGACTCCTGCCTGCTCCAGTCTCCTCTGATGCCACTTTTCCCTTTGTTCATCCTATCTCATCTCAAGGTCTTTTCACTTGCTTTTCTCTATTCCTGTAAAGCTCTTTCCCTGGCTTCTTCTCATTATTCAAGTCTCAGGTTAAATACTGTTTAAAGCTGTCTTCCTCAGATAACTTATCTAATGGCTCTTGCCCCATGTGTACACCCACCGTCATATTACTCCAATTATTTCTTTATAGCCCTTAACACAATTTTAGCTTATGTTTTTACTTATGGTTTTATAAGTTTAAGGCTTTTCTCACCACAAGGAAGTAAGCCCCATGAAAGCAGGATTATCTGTCCTTTTCACTGCTGTATTTCAACTACCTTGTATTGTGCTTGGCTGTTAAATAAATATTTGAAGAGCATATGACAATGGTCAAGAGCATGGACTAAGTCAAATTCCTGGTTGTACCACTTACTGAATGTGTGATTTGGTCAAGTCACTTAACTTCTGTTTTTCACCTGTAAAATGAAAATTATTATAATAATAGTATCTATCTCATATGATTATTATGAAGATTAAATGAGATTTTCATTGTTAAATACTTAGCAGCAAAATTTGGACATAATGAGCATTCAAGAAATATTAACTATTTTTAATTGAATAAGTAAATAACACCTAACCAGTAAATGTGGATTTTCCTCATGTACTATTTTGCATATCTTCTACACTGTCTCCCTGGAAAAATATCTTTTATCATCTTGGCTTCAATTTCTACCTATAAGCCAATCTTTCCCAATGCTGCATCTCCAAGTTTTTTCCTTGAACTACAAACTTCAGCAGCATACTCAATATTGCCACTTGAACATCCCATATTAAACTCAAACTGAAAACGTGAATGTGTGTGAGTCTGAACTCATCACATTCCTCGCACAATCTCCTTCTTCTGTAATTTGTATAATCACCATCTACCCATTTGCTTTAAAGCTAGAAGCCTTAAAGTCAATCTAGAGTTACATCCTTCCTCAGAAAACCCAGAAGTCCTATGCCATATCCACTATACAGCATCATGTATGGCAAAGAGAAGAATTACATCTGGAGGTGAAAAAAATTCTTCATCAGAAAGGCAGTTCCTAAAAGATAAGATCCTCTCATGCCACCCAGATTCTCTTTGATGGACATGAGTGAAAGGTAGCAAAACATGCCACCCCGAAATGTGCCACTTTGGCATAAGGATTATTTGAGCCAAAGGCAATTGAGAAGAAGCAGATACAAGAAAAGTTCTCTGCTCTCCTATTTGCCTGAAACCAGGACATAAATCTGTAAAAGTCTCTGCACTCTCCTCTCTACCAGGAAGGACAAAAGTTAATCACTAGAGACAACTCTAGACCCTTATCAGCCCCAGAGAGCATACCAGAGGAACCTACGTAACAAACCTTGCTAAAGCTACCCTTATCTACTATTAATTTCCCCGTATACTTGCCTTCCCGTAATTTGCTACCCTTAGAAGCTCAAAGTCCTTTTCCTTTGTCTTGTCACATCTCTAAAAATTTATTGTTCTTTTGTTGTTAGACAAACCCAAGTTCTAACTACCTCTTTGAGTTATCCATGCATATGCACAATGCACACGTTAATAAATTTCTGTTTGTTTTTCTCTTGTTCATCGGTCTTTTATTAAAGTTATAGGGCCCCAGAAATACAAGATATGTAGAGGTAAAATATTTTTTTCTCCCCTACATACCCAAGGGCATACACAACCTAGTGTCTTTTAATCTTTTGACATTTGGTATTAATAGATTTTAGGAGAAAGCTAAACTAGATCAGTTGAATATTCCACTGTTTTCTAGAACTGTCAAAAGGAATTTGTGTGCAAACACTCCAAAATTAAAGCTCCTGGAAATATGTAAGTCTTTTATTTCTTTTATAACTATTACAGTTTGCAAGTGAGGTATAAAAACAATTAAAGTGAAAATGATGACTAAATTAAATCCAGGGGGAAAAAAAGATGGTAAATGAGAGGAGGGCAATTACATTGACTATATTTTCTTTGTCGTGTCTATAGTTTTCATACCACTTCACTGGCATTTGAGTTAGGACCAAAATAATATTTCAAAACCAATTTTTTTCTTCATGTGCAATTTTAGTGAACAAAATATTTAGAATATGAAATATTATTAATGTTTGGTCATAGCGCATGACAGCAAAGAACTCAGTTGAATTTTAAGGCATGGAAAGAATAAATACAGTGCAACTCATTCAGCAGTGAAATAAAACTACTACAGATGTAATGTGCTATTGTCCTATTAACTTTTCCAAGAGAACCTGTAAAAAATTCTATAACTAGAACAGACTCCATTACCAAATTCATTGCTAAACATTTTTCCTCTACGGACTAGTTCCCAGTTTCATCAATTTCTGTGAATGAGAGACAAGTAAGGCCTATAACGAAGAGGGGGGACACAAAGTTCATAACACAGACCAATTCTGTGTGAATCAGATCTTACAAAGATGATATTTAATGATCAATGGTGCCAAATGAAGGCATTCATAAACTGCTTCTCTCACACTAATCAAGATGCTACTTAAAAAACACTCAAAGTTAAAGGGCAAACCTGGAAATGCTCTCTACCTTTGGACTTTGTGACACCATGATTTCCTGATTTTCCCCTTACTCAACTTTTGTCTTCTCAAGTTCCTTGTTATGGACTGAATGTTTGTGTCTCCCCAAAATTCACATGTTTAAAACTTAATGCCTTTGGGGACTTTGGAAGATAATTAGGTCATGATGGTGGAATCCTCACAGATGGGGTTAGTGCCCTTATAAAAGTGATCCCAGAGATATTTCTAGCTCTCTTTCTACCACATGATGATGCAGCAAGAAGTTGGTAGTGTGCAACCAAGAAGCAGGCTTTCATCAGACACAGAATCTGCCAGCTCCTTGATCTCAGACTTCTATCCTCCAGAACTGTGAGAAATAAATATTTGTTGTTTGAGCCACCCAGTCTATATTTTTGTTATAGCAGCCCATACTGATGAATACACTCCTCTAAGGGTTACTCTTCCTTTCTCTGTGTCTCAGATTTAGGTGTTCCCTAGAATTCCAACCATAGCTGTCTGTTTTTTTCTCCTTAATTTTCTGGGTCATTTAATTGATTCTCAGAGCTGATGATTTTCTTCCCAAGTCTGTATCTTTAAACCTAAACCTTTCTTACAAATTGGTTTAATGGCTTAATAGCCATATAGCTATCATACAGATCCTGTAAATTCAAATTTTCTTTTCTTACTTACAACCTACTTGTACCTGATATTTTCTCATTCACCATACTTGATTCTATCTCCTGCATTCACTTGAATCTCTTCTTTCTACTATCTAAACAGATGGTTATCTGGTTACTCTCTGACAGACTTCCCTAACTCCAACATTACTCCCAGACAGTACATACTCCATACTGTTGTTAGACAGATATAAACAGTATAAATTACAAATCAAAGCATGTCAACCTTTAGGTAAAAATTCACCAGTAATTTCTTAATTGTGGCCAAGGGGGAAAGATTTAGAGCTTAATGAAAGCCTGAAAGAGTAGCAGCCAATTCAACATGGATGAGAATGGGATTCTATACATTTTAAACATATATATTGTTTAAAATCAAGCAAATATTAAATTACTTTTAAAGAAACAAATGAATTATTTAACTAAAGACAGAAAAATAACAGGAATGCAGAGAAAATGGCTTAATAAAAAAAGTTTAAAAATAAAGTATATTTTAAAAGTTTTAAAATATGAAATATTTAGACAGAAAAATACACCCAAAGGGCAACAATAAGACAGGTTTACTCAAAAATATCATATATAAAAATACACATATATATGTATAAGAGAGACAGAGACAGATATAGAGACAGACGGAGCGAGGCATTGATTTTGATGACTTTGTTCACACAGTTATGAGATCTAGCAAGTCTGAAATTTGTAGAGCTGGCTGAGAAGCTGGAAATTCAGGGAAGAGCTGATGACACAGTCTTGAGTCCGAAATCCACAGGGCAGGCTAGCAGGCTGGAAAGTCAAGGCAGCGTTTCTATGTTGCAGTCTTTCTTTTCCCCCAGCTTTATGGAGGTATAATTGACAAATAAAATTGTATATATTTAAAGCAGCAATTAGATATAAATATACTTAGTGAAATGATTAGCAAAATCTGATTAATTCACACATCCATCACCTCAGATACTTATCTTTTTAATTTTTCTGATGAGAATGCTTAAGGTCTACTCTCAGCAAATTTCAACAACACAATACAGTATTATTAACTATGGTCACCATTAGATCCCCGGAGCTTATTAATTTTATAACTGAAGACATGTATTCGTTGAACAGAATCTCCCTATCTTTCCCACCAAATGCCACCTAGTAACCACCATTCTACTTTCTGTTTTTACAAGTTTGACTATTTTTAAGATTCCACATATAAATGAGATCATATAGTAGTTTGGCTAGTTTCACTTAATATACTACCTTATAATTTAAAATTTAATCCATATTGCTGTAAACGGCAGGATTACCTTTTTCTCATGGTTGAATAGTGTTCACTGAATGACTGAAAATGGGCATGAGGGATATTTGTGGGGTGATCGAAACATTTTAAAATCAGATTGGAGTGGTTGGTTGCACAAATCAGTAAACTTACTAAATAGCATTGACTTATACAATTGAAATAAGTAACTTGTATGATATGTAAATTATACCTCAAAACACGGTTTTTAAAAAACTATAACAAATATAATATAGTACATAATGGTCAAATGTTAAAAATGTTTTCATTAAAATTAGGAACAAGACATGGAAGGCCACTATCAACACTTTTCCTCAGCACAACACTGTAGACCTAGTTGCATGACAATTTTAAAAAGGTGTAAAAAGTGGGAAGTAAACAACCACACATATATATTTTATTGACAATAGCAACATTACTATAAATGTAAAATATCTTGGAATAATTGTAACTGAAAATGTAAAGTACCTATATTTGCATGACCTTAAAAATAGTTTTAATAATGGAATAGATTAAAAAAGTGATGTAAATAAATTGAGAGAAAAGTGGTAAGAGTGGATGTTGTAGTTACACAAACTCTCCTCAAAATTACACATATAATAAAATTCAAGTCAAAATCTCTTCCCTCCCTTCTTCCCTCTAAAAAAAATGGCAAAGCAATGCCGTAATTTAGATAGAGGAATCAATAAGCAAGAGAACATAAGTACATTTAGCCAGAAAGTAGAGTTATGATCAGATTTTACCATCAGTTAATAAAATTCAGCTACAATAATTAAAATGAAATGATGTGAAGATAGAAGGATATCAACATGTGAAACGTTGATATATTTGACTACATGCAAATTGTTTTAAACACCCACTATTAACAAAAATAAAGTCAAAGAACTAAATTAGGAAATAATTTGCATTGCATATGATGGACAATAAGTTAATACATTTACTATAAATAAAAGTTTTATATTGAATTAGAAAAAAAATCCGAAATAGGACAAAAACAGGCAAGAAAGGGGAAAATGCAATTCCTAAAATAAATGACTATTCAGCATACTTAAAATATTCCACTATACAAGGATGACAAAGAATCAAAGAAATGCAAATATTTATATAAAATACAATTTTCTCTATTGCATTGGCAGAGGTTTTTTTTAAATTTTTTTATTAAAATTTTTTTAACATCTTTTTTGGAGTATAATTGCTTTACAATGGTGTGTTAGTTTCTGCTTTATAACAAAGTGAATCAGTTATACATATACATATGTTCCCATATCTCTTCCCTCTTGTGACTCCCTCCCTCC
>NC_041234.1:98769472-98802629 GCF_002837175.3 Physeter macrocephalus
TGAACATTGTGGTACATGACTCTTTTTGAATTATGGTTTTCTCAGGGTATATGCCCAGTAGTGGGATTGCTGGGTCATATGGTAGTTCTATTTTTAGTTTTTTAAAGAACCTCCATACTGTTCTCCATATTGGCTGTATCAATTTACATTCCCACCCACAGTGCAAGAGGGCTCCCTTTTTTCCACACCCTGGCAGAGGTTATTTTTTAAAATATATAATAGTAGTGTTAGCAAGAGTGAGGAGAAATGGAGGATAAATTGGTACTTTTCTGGAATTCAATCTGGAAGTATTTTATAAACATTATAAAAGAGTTATGCAACATAAATAACCTACAGCATTGTCATAATTATCCTGACATCATTATCATTGTCGCTCAAATAAGACTGAGTTTCATGGGCAGAACATTAAAGGAGCAAACTTATCAATGAGAAATATATGAAATAGTACTCACTTCAAAATATAGAGGACTAACTAATAACTGGTTCTTAACCAACATAAAACCAATATTGATATAGAAAAATTCTTATTTGAAAACTAATCCTATGATGTCAGTATGGAAGGAAATTGCAAACAAAATTAGATTGTTTTCTGTAACTGATTATTTTTGAAATGCTAGCCTTTTGGCTTTCCACTTTTAGACCTTCTCAAAAAAATCATTTTATTGCCACAATAATCTTCAAATCATGTTAGTCAGCACTCTACATTTGAAAATAAATTTCTTCTTGTAGCATAAGCTATTCCTAGCTCCTAATTAATGAAGTTGAAAATATGTTCAATTGACATTTAAATTAACAGAAAGGTTGTTATCGGGGAAATGTATAGGTTAAAAAATTAATGACAATTTTATTAACACATAGCAAATTACTTTCTCTATATATTTTTTAGCTAATCACATGATCAAAAAATTATTTCTTTTTAGTTAATCTAGTTCCATGCCTTGCTTCAGAATGTCACTCCATCTGGAAAAATAGCAAACAATCCTATTATCTAAAATTTCTAGAGATTATGTTTCACAGCCTTTTTTTGAGACTTAGCATTTCAGAGCCCTTAGTCCTAAACTGAATTCTTGTTCTGGAAGAGATGGGAACTTTAAGAATGAGTCACATTCTAAAGAAGAAAATATAATCCCTGACCAGCTGGGATCTTCTAAAGACATATCTCTCAGATGAAACTCTATCATGAGTTAAGAAGGTAGACCCCATATTCTCCCTTCTTGGAACTCATCTGAAAGGGAAAACCATGCCTAGGGTAAATATCAAAAGACCAAGACAGCTGAAGCAGTGTGGTAAACATCCCAAGTGTTCAGGCATTGTGATGCAGTGCCTTTGTTATTCTGACCTCAATTAAATTTCCCTCCCTACCACTCTAAGACCCTAGGTAAATTATCTCTCTGATTCTCACATTCCTTATATGCAAGTTGGAGATAATATCCCTACCTCAGAAGTTTATAAAATTACTGTAAAATTTTAAAAGATGTGTATTCACACACGTACAAATATAGCCTTGCACAATGTATGTCTGGCACATAGCTGACATTCAAGGATTGGTACTTCCCTTCTACCCTAGTAGATAAAAAGGCCTGCCATCAGCTATAGATGTAGATATGCAAAAGCACTTTGATGGACCTAAGGACTTTTCCTGGACCTCTTTTTAGTTGTCCTGATGAGTGGAGGGGTCAGAGAGGGGCAGTGCTATTGTCATTTAGTGGCCAGAGGCCACTCTACAATATATCAGAAAGAGCTGAAAAAAAGAGAGGGAGGGAGAGAGGAAGGAAGGAAGGAAAGATAGATAAGAAAATGACCCTCCTAAAATGCCAAATATGCGCCTGTGGAAAAACAATGAGGGCGCATTTGTTTAGCTCTGGTGATCTGAGGGCAGTGACCCTCAGAAAGATTTCATTCCCTGCAAGAAGCTTCCAGGCACTACTTGCTTTGGTCTGAAAACTGATGCAAAAGACCAAAGCAGTTCTTGGTCTGTTGTCCTCACTTGCTGCCTTGAATTTTACCTTTATTAAATTTTACATTTTAAAGGCATTTAAAGAATAATTGTTAAGAGCATAAGTTCCGGAGTCAGACTCCTGGCTTCAAACTCTGGCACTGCCCCTCTACTAGTTTTGTAATGTAAGGTGAATCACTTAACCTCTCTGTGCTTCAGTATCCTCATCTATAAAATGGAAATTACAGTAACACCTACTTCATAAAGTTGTTGTAAGGATTCAATGAGTTAATACATTTACAGCATTTAGAACAAGGCTTGTTCACTGAATTTGAGTTATCGATATTACCACTACCCATGTATCAGCTGAATACCCTGACTTGCAAGCTACCCAGACCTCGACATGTTCAGGAGGCAAAATCTCCTACAGATTGTGTGGGTTCCTTGGAGTAAAAAACTCTTAGAATCCAGGATCCAATTCTTATTAGTATGAACTTGAGCAAGCCATTAAATTTCCAGTTTCTTCATCTGTGGGGAAAAAAATGGGAGGGAGTAATAATAAATTCCTACACAGAAAGGCTGTTGTGAGGATTTAATTAAATGTTATACATAATACTTAGTGTTTTAACTGGCACAATGTAAGACCTCAATGAATAAAAAGTTATATGTGCAATCTTAATTCAGTCATCTTGTAATATAATAATATATTAACATATAATAATAAAAATGTACCAGAATAATAAACTTCACTGCAATAACTACAAGGTAGTACTATACATCTGTTAGGAAACCACTTATATAATATGTATAATTACATAATATGATATGCAGTATCCCTTGATATGCTTGGAAGGTCAAGCAAAATGCTCATTATAGCATGCAAAGGCTGGCATAATCTGATGCCCTACTTTTACCATTCTGCCTCACCTTCTTTATGCTCTAGTGACACTAGGTTTCTTTCTATTCTTTGCACACTCTATGCTCATTTCTGCCCCCAGGATCTTTTCACTAGATGTTTCCTATGGCACACTTTCCCTCCAGATGTTCTCATCTTGAATTATTCTCTTCACTCAGCCTCTCATAAAATTCCTGGAGCCATTCCTGAACATTCTATGTTACCTGCGTCAACCCTCGCCATAACCACTGTCATATTGCCTTGCTTTATCTTCCTTGTAGCACTCATAACAAAGAGAAATTTTCTCATTTTTAACTTGTTTCGTCTAACTAGATTGTAAACTCCATGTAAGGAGAGGCTGTGCCTCACTTTTCACCAGTGTATCCTCGGAATTTCCATTTCTTTCCCTGTCTCTGTCTCTCTCTCCAAATATATATTTGTTGTGGCTGTTGTTATTGAATGAATGAATGAACACATGAAAACAGTGTAGTCACATTTCAGTGGTGGAAGAGCAAATAGATTCAACTTCATTCAGCCCCAATTCTTTAAAAAAAATTCTTACTAAATACAAAATCACTTAAATAATAGAATAGCACCATAAATTTGGGTTTTATCAGGCTAATCTTATACAGTATTTTAGTAGCACTTCTCCTATAGACTTGGAAACAAGGTCTACAACTGAACCCAGTATGTGCCCTTCAATCAAGTATAATTTACATTGCTGATTACCAAAACGAAATTCATGGTGTTATTTCTTTTTTTTGAGGGATAACTACTTAGCCATGTTCCATCAAAAATTATTTGGATGGACCAATAGCTGCTTATTCTATAAACACTAATGGATATATAAGGTCAAGTTTTCAGGTAAAATAAATGCTTTAACTTTAAAAATTCATTTAGTTATTAATTAGGTTATCTTACATGGCATATGAACATTTTTTGTATCTATTTGCAGAAGAGTAGGTAGAAAGAATTGTTAGTCCAGATATTTGTTACAATATATAGTTCTAAAATGCATTATAATATTTATAATTTCTCAGTATTTTAAAATTGCACCAAATTTAAGCTGTAAACAGCAGGTGTATTATTATTATCAGAAGCATTTCAGATAACTTGACTATCTGTCCCATCCCTCATGTTTAGCTATTACCACTAATCCTACTCTGAAACAAGTAAATTTTAAAATTCTGTTTTCCTATCAGTGTTTCTAGAGACACCCTATAATTATTCCTTCAGATGGAAATTATTTGGACATGTTGCCACAAGTTGTTTGCAAAATATAGCTGCCTTACATTTTAAAGACATTCTAGCATGGGTAGTGAATTTTTGTAAGGTGAATTCCATTTATTCTTGTTGATGTAACTCATATAATTAAAAGGTTCCCTACTGTAGTAATTTACAATTTTAGTCTAGAAATGGTTTTGCCTTAGAACCAGGGGAACTCAGTAGACTCATGGATATGTAAACCTGGAAGAAAACTTAGAGATGTATTTTCACTGCTAAATATATTAAATGATGTGAGACAATAACTCAATGGTACTTGTAGAGATAAATTATGAAAATATTAACCCCATAATAATATCTTAAACTGATCCAATCACCATTAAAGACAGCACTGCTATTTTAGAATAAAAGGATGGAATTTATGTTGAGAAAATTATTCAAAAGTTAGATATAGATAAATACACAAAGATAATCACCATTGGATTTTTTAATAATAGTGAACATGTGAAAATAGACTTCAAATGGTGCAATGATAAAGAGGCAATTGAGCAAATTATAGTATCTTCACTTGATTGACCATTAAGCAGAAATCAAAATGATTATGGTAACAATTAACAAGCTGGTAAAAATATAATTAATGCTTAATAAAAATGGTATTTTTGGGCTTCCCTGGTGGTGCAGTGGTTGAGAATCCGCCTGCCGATGCAGGGGACGTGGGTTCGTGCCCCAGTCCGGGAAGATCCCACGTGCCACGGAGCGGCTAGGCCCGTGAGCCATGGCCGCTGAGCCTGCACGTCTGGAGCCTGTGCTCCGCAACGGGAGAGGCCACAGCAGTGAGAGGCCCGCGTACCGCAAAAAAAAAAAAAAAAAAAAAAAATGGTATTTTTACTATGATGTAAGCATATGTGTGGAGAAAACTCACAAACCTAATAGCTGATGTGTTAGGAGGCTGAGATTATACTGATTTGCTTCCTTCTATTTTTAAAATTTCCTGTATTTTTTATTCTGTTATTCACAGTTACCTTTCAAAAACAAACCTGGAGGGAGGGATGGGTGCTTGAATGTTCTTCCTATTATGTAACTAGTATAAATTTGGGGAAGGTAAGTACTGGCTGCAACAGCAAGGAACCAGCAGGAAGAATGTGTGTGTGAGTGTGTGTGTTGTGTGTGTTGTGGGGTTGAAGAGAGGGAAGAAAACAAGTGGTAGGAAATGACACCAGAAATTAACATCACATATAAATGAAAACATTAGGAAATATTAGGAAATGTTATTATGTTAACTTGAACATTTTCAAACTTAAGAGAAGTGAGCATAACAGAGACCAATGAGAAAGTGATTCACTCATTAACTCATCCAATAAATATTTTCTGATCTCTACAAATAGATAAGGCAAAGATGAGAGTATAAGAGCTGATATCTACCTACCTCCAAGGAACTGACTAAAATTATCACTTAGATGAAAAATTGGTGGTGGTGGTGTTGTGGGATAGGGATGGGCAATTTCAGTAACAAATGAAAAAGACTGTGAGTTGTGTTTCTTCTTCATTTGTTATATCTTTGTGTTTACCAACATTGCTGGGCCACCATATACCAAGGGTGTAATCTTGATTCTCTGGGGCATCTGTCACAATGAGACAGACAATGAAACAAGAGGACACTCCTTCGACTCACAAGGTAAAAACTAAATGAAGGAGATCAAGCAGAGCTAGAGTCTATACCTGGAATACAGATCAGGTGGAACAGTTAATCAGATGATAAAAGATGATCCCCCATACAGCACCTACCATGAGAGAGAGGGGAAGGAAAGAAGGACAGGAGAAAAAGAAAATGCTACATAACTGAAAGTGCTCATATCAAAAAAATCCATCCCCTGAACCCATCATACCCAGGTCATGTGTTTATATTATAAGATCAATATTCAACAGCCTACAGAGGGTAAGAGCAAGATCAGTATATAATCACAAATACAGAGGAACTTAAAAATTAAGACATAATTATGCAAATGAAGTTGAAAGTTTGGATGAAAATTTCTAGGAAAAGATAAATTAGCAAAAATAGAAAACTTTGGAATATGGTAATGTCATTTCAAAGTTCATCCATGTTCATCAAAAAAATAAATAAATGTATGAGGCTCTCCAGGTTAAAAAAATCTGCACAAAAGAAAGTAGTGAGGAGAAATTTGTCTTCATTTTTATGAAGCTACTGTAATTACAACAATATGGTATTGTTGCCAGAACAGAGACTCATAGAATGGAATCGAAAATCTGGAAAGAAACCCAAGTATATATACAATAATTTATCTTTAGCTGGCATTTAAGGTCAGTTAGGAAAAAAAATATTAAATAAATGATACTAGTGATGTTACTTAATGATATATTTTAAAAAACCCTTAAATCCTTCTTCAAACAAAAATAAATTTTTGTTGATTCAAACCAAAGAAGTACTAGAATATTGAATGTATTTTATTAAATTGGAATGAGACAGGCCTTCCTAAACTTGACAACAAAACCAAAAATGATTAAGGTATAGATTAATTAAGTGACCATATAACAAACTTAAAAACACTTCTATATGTCTAAAAACAACCAAGAACAAAGTTTAAAAACAAGGTTTAAAACAAAACAACTGGAAAAATACATACCTATGACAGAGGGAAAATCATTTTTTTCCAGATTTATTGAAACATGTTTGACAAATAAAATTGCATATATTTAGGTTGTACAATGTGACTTTTTAAAAAGTTTGCAACATGATAATTTAATATATGTATGCATTGTGATATGATTAGCACAATCAAGTTAATTTTTTACACATCCATCACATCACTGTTACCTTTTTTGTGTGTATGGTGAGAACACTTAAGATCTACTCTCTTAGGAAATTTCAAGTATACGGTACAGTATTGTTAACGATAATCACCATGCTATTATTAGAGCCCCAGACCTTATTCATTTTGCAACTGAAAGTTTACACCCTTTGACCAGCATCTCCCCATTTTCCCTCCATCCAGCCCATGACAACCATCATTCTACTCTCTGCTTCAGTGAGTTCAACTTTTTTAATATGTGTGAGATCTCACAGTATTTATCTTTCTTGTGTCTGGCTTATCTCACTTAATCTAATGTCCTCCATGTTCATCCATGTTATTGCAAATGGCAAGATCTCCTTTTTTGTATGGCAGAATATTATTCCATAGTATACATATACCACATTTTCTTTAACCATTTGTCTCTCCATGGACACTAAGATTGTATCCATATCTTGGCTACTGTGAATAATGCTACAATGAACATGGGATTGCAGATATCTCTTAGAGATACTCATTTAATTTCCTTTGGATATATACCCAGGAGTGAAATTTCCGGATCATCTGGTAGGTCTATTTTCTATGTTTTGAGGGAACTTTACACTGTTTTCCATCTATACCAATTTACAATACCAACAACAGTGTGCAACGTTTCCCTTTTCTCCACATCCTCCCCAACACTTATCTCCTGTCTTTTTGATGATAGCCATCCTAAAATGTGTGAGGTGATGTCTCATGGTCTTCATTTGCACTTCTGTGATGATTAGTGATGTTGGACATATTTTCATGTACCTGTTGACTATCTGTATGTCTTCTTTGAAAAATGTGTATTTAGATCCTTTTCTCATTTTTAATTGGGTTATTTGTTTGTTTATTCATTTGTTTTGGCAATGAGTGATGAGTTCTTTACATATTGTGGTTATTAACCCTTTACCTGATATTTGGTTTGCAAATATTTTCTCTGTTTCCGTAGATTGCTGTTTCATTTTACTGATTGTTTCTTTTGCTGTGCAGAAGCTTTTTAGTTTGATGTAGTCCCATTTGTTTATTTTAGCTTTTGTTTTCTGTGCTTTTGGTGTCTTATCCAAAGAATCATTGCCAAAACCAATTTAAAGGACTTTTTTTCCTTTTTTTCTAGGAATTTTAGGTTTCAAATCTTAAGTCTTTAATGAATTTGGCATTTTTTTTTGCATATGGTATAAGATAGGGGTCCAATTTTATTCTTTTGTATGTGGATACCAAGTTTTCCCAGTACCATTTATTGAAGAAACTATCCTTTCCTCATTGTGTGTTCTTGGTGCCCTTATCAGATATTAGTTTACTGTAAATGCATGAGTTTATTTCTGGGCTATCAATTCTTTCCATTGGTCTATGTGTCTCTTTTTATTCCAGTACTATACTGTTTTGACTACTTAGCTTTGCAGTATAGTTTGAAATCAGGAAGTGTGATGCCTCCACCTTTATTCTTCTTGCTCAAGATTGCTTTGACTATTCAGGGTTTTTTGTGGTTCCAGATGAATTTTACCACTGTTTTTTCTATTTCCATGAAAAATTCCACTGTAATTTTGATAGGGATTAAATCTGTAGATCACATTGGGGTAGTATGGACATTTTAACAATATTAATTCTTCCAGTCCAGGATCATGGGACATCTGTCCATTTATTTGTATCTTCTTCAGCTTCTTCCATCAATGTCATAACTTTCAACTTCATATCTTTCACCTTTTGGTTAAATTTATTAGTAAGTATTGTTTTCTTTTTTATGCCATTGTAAATGGGTTTGTTTTCTTTATTTATTTTTCAATTTGTTGTCAGTGTATAGAAACACAAACGATTTTTGTATATTGATTTTGTATCCTGCAACTTTACTGAATTTGTTTATTATTCTAACAGTTTTTTTGATGGAGTCTTTAGGTTTCCTTTATATAATATGATGTACCCTGCAAACAGAGATAATTTAATTTCTTCATTTCCTTATTTGGATGCTTTTTATTTCCTTTTCTTGCCTAGTTCCTCTGGTTAAGGCTTCCAATATTAGGTTGAATAGAAATGTCCAGAGGGGGCACTTTTGTCTGGTTCCAGATCTTAAAGAAAAAGCTTTCAGCTTTTCACTGTTGAGTATAATGTTAGTTATGGCTTGTCACATATGGCCTTCATTATGTTGAGGTTCATTCCTTCTATAACTAATTTGTTGAGAGTTTTTTTTTACCATAAAAGGATGTTGAATTTTGTCAAATGATTTTTCTGCATCTATTGAGATGATCCTATGTTTTTCTCCTTCATTCTGCTAATGTGGTGTATCATATTTGTTGATTTGTTTATGTTAAACCATCCTTGCATATCAGGGATAATTCCAGTTGATCATGGTGTATGATCCTTTTAATGTGCTGTTGAATTCAGTTTTTTAATAGATTTTTAGGATTTTTGCATCTATATTCGTCGGGGATATTGGCCTATAATTTTCTTTTCTTGTAACGTCCTTGTCTGGCTTTGGTATCAGGATGATGCTGGCCTTGTAAAATGAGTTTAGGAGTGTTCCCTCCTCTTTAATTTTTTGGAAGAGTTTGAAAACATCTTTGAAATGTACGTGAAAGCCTACAAAACAATGAGAAAAAAATGGGCCAAAAATTAGTAAATATTACAAATAAAAATGCAAATGATCAATAAATATTTGAAAAAAAAATTCACCTCACTGTAAATTAAGTTAAAAGAACAAGATACCTTAAAAAATCTGTTAGACTATAAAAAATTTTTTTAATATATTAGCAAGGATGGCAGGAAGTAGAAATTCATTATTGGTAAGAAAGTAAGCTGGTAAAAAATTTAGGTAGGGTAATTTAGTTACATACATATTTAACCTAATTATTCTGCATTTATTAGATAATCCTAAATCAAAGATTATACAGTTTGAATATCCAAAATGCTTGTGCAGTTGTCCATTCTTAACATGCATGCACACACACACACACATCTTAACATGCATACACACACATACAGACACACACATACACAGAAACATAGTGAGAGAAGAGAATGTGACAAGATGTTAACAGTGCTTATTTCTGGGAGGTGTTTTATGGTTAGATTGCCTTTCTTCTTTATTAACTGATTCTAACAATGATTATATATTACTTTCATAAAAATAAAACCATTCTCATTTCAAAATATAATTTATGGTATACATACTGATTTTTTTTTGCAGAAAGTGAAAATTTTCTTTAATTGAATTTCATATATATGTATATAATCATGCCAATTAAAAAATTAAATAAATTAAAAATTAAATAAATGTTAAGATACAAAAGAGGAAAAAGTAATTGATACTTTTAAATTACATTACCGTATTTTTATTTTTTATTTTATTTTTTTATTTTTTTAACTGATTGATCTTTGATAATACTTTTTAATCATGGAGCAATGTTCAAGGTGCATTCATGCACATGTCATTTTTGCTTCACAGTTGTTCCATAAATTGATTTGGGCTGGAATAATCATTAGTTTCATTTTACAGAATGCAAAATTTCCCAAGAAAATCATTCCAATTGTACATAATGTGAACCACAGTGTGACAAGAGAAAAGATGGACAAATACATGGCATTATGACTAAATTTTATTCTCTGATGCTTCAGATATTAGGGATGTTTTGCAATCAACAGTGTCCTCTATGAAGTAATCGAGAGTTTTCACTCTGGCCAAATTCAACTTACATTTGACCGAGGCATTCTTTGCCTCTAAAATTAAACTTGTGGTTTTTTAAAGGAAAATGTGAGAGGCAGGTTTGAGTAAGTTTCCATGAATTCATCCAAACAGCTGAAAGCTGTACTATAATATAAATACACATTTTCCCCATCATCTTGGTATATTGATTTAAGTACTTAATAAAAATGCATAATTTACATTTCTAAGGCTTAATAAATTGAGTTAAAACCAAAATGATTTGAGGTAAATATGATTTGCATCTCTTATTTTTAGTTCCCTGTCAGGTCATACATTAATTCACTAAATAGACATTGAGCAGAAAATTTCTTATTTGGAGCAGCTAAAATATACTATTTATATTAATGACTTAACATTTAAATAAGTCTTCTAATGCACCAGATGAAAGCCAAGTTCTGTTTTTAAAAGATGAGAAAAATTCAAAAATAGCAGAGAAAATAAACAGAAGATTTGAAAATATGCTAAAGTTACACCAATATAAAATCTACTTTAATCTGAAATGTGAAGGAAAAGCCAAAAGCCACAACTAAATCATAGAAGAACCCAGTCTTTTGAGTAACCAGAAAAAAAATCTCACAGAACTATGTGTCTACTTTATTCTTTACTATCTATAACCTACTTTAATAGGCATTTTACATTTAAAATTATGTAAATATTAAACAAAGTTTATTTTACAGTAAACATGCCTGATTCTCTGTAGAAAAGAAATAGAATTGATCTTCAGTTTATATGTACCTTCTAGTTTTCTTCATTATCAAAGGACTGATCTTTTCTCATTTTTTCAATAAAATCATAGACATTTTTTAAAGACTGAGGTTAGGGGTACAGACTGAGACTGTGAGGAAGAATGTTAACTGTTGTAATAAAAGGACCATAATTCATGACCTTGACCTCCTTACGAGTGTGTGATAACTCACAGAGCTATCCCCCATATCATTATTGATTATTGATGGGAAAACCCTACTGACATTCTTTCGGAAGAATTTTAAATGTTTTACTGGGGACTTCCTCATGTTAATTTGTAACAAATAGTCCCAGATATACATAGTGAGTCAGGACAAAGATAAAACTTGCCAGTACCACTACCATTACCACTCTCTCTAGTGAAACCACAGAGCAGATTCTGGGATAGGATCAATCTACATTGACTACAGTGAGAATAGTAGATTTAGTGTAATTAATATGACACTATTGAAAATGGTTTGGCAAATTTAATACTAAATTAAAAATAAATTTTAAAACCTTAACTTTAAGACTAACAGAATCACAAAGATGAAAATATACTTTTAAAGTAAACTTGCATACTATGATAAAGAAAAATTAATTCACTTTCTATTTTTCTTTGTAAATGAATATTCAGTTTTCCACTTTATTTTCGTACAACAATTTCATTCAGTACAATGAATATTGAGCACCTACCACAATCTAGGAACTGTTAGATATTATAAATGCCTCTAGCAATGAGAAATTTTCTGATCTTTTCACAGTATATACAAATATCGCATAGCTATGTTGTACATCTGAAACTAATGTAGTGCTATATGTTGCTTATACCTCAATTTTTTAAAAAAGGAATAAAAAGAAAATTTCCTTGTCTTTTAGAATTAAGTCCAGCTGGGAAGACAAACATGCCCTCAAATTTATAATAAAATAAACTCAATGACAGGATAAAATAAGCGGTGACCTGATAACACTGAAGATGATGTGAATAGGGAAATAGGAAAGACTTCAGAGATGACATGATACTTGGTATATATCTTGAGTCTTGAGGAATTTTCTAGGTACACAAGAAGATGGATAGATAATCCAGGCAGAAGGATGATTTTTTTGAATTCTTATTTAATTGATTTTTATTAAGCTTGAATATTTCTATCAGTTTATGAGCTCATTTTCTCTACCTGTTTGAAAAAAATTCACTTATAAGAGTACTTTTAGATACATACTATGTGCTAGGAGCTAGATTTGAGGTATTTGTTGTTTTATTGATTTTTAAGAACCCTGTATGTATTAAGGAAAATATTTCTTCATCATTTCATGGAAATTTTTTCCCCAATCTTTTATTGGCCTTTCCATTTTTAAAAATGGAAATTTTTAATTTCCCTTCCTTTTCTTTCCTTTTATATTATTTTATATTTTGATGTCAAGTTATTCAAATGCTAAATATCAATGCCATTGTTACCCTAGATGTTAGGCTTAAAAAGGATTTCCCTACTCCAAATTTATATAAACTTTCATCTATTATTTTCCTTTTAAGAGACAATTTTAAAAATGTAATAATATAGGGATATAAAAAGAAAATATAGAAACTTAATACCCCACCAATCTCTGTGTCCTCCATTCCCTAATACCTGGAAATGAACTTTTACAGTTTGGGATTCATTATTTTGAGACACACACACACACACACACACACACACACACACACACACACACTGCAGTTGGTTTCATTTTTCTTTTCACACAAAACGGAGCCTTACAAACATTGTTTTCATTGGAATATTAGAAGTCAGAAACAAAAAGGGATTAGGTAAAAACTCAGCCAGATATAAAATGTGCTTATAGTCTTTATAGCTGTCTGTGTATCTTAGGACAGCAAAAGGTCAGCCAGAATAGAGTCATCTTACCACTCTGCAGTGCCCCTGCTTTTACGTAGCACAGAGTTGGTCCAATGTGTATAGAGCTGCAGGGTGCTTTCTCTGAATTACCTGTGCACCTGGCCTGTTTCCCAGAATTGCTGACATGATCAAGATTGGCCTGCCATCTTCTAACTGCTTCCAAATCTAGTCACTGTGAGCTAAGAGGCATCTTCCAATTATTTCCAAAGTATAGAGATGTGGGAGCAAAGAGTGAATCTTATTCTTTACATTAAGTGAACCATATTTTGGGGGACCTTTCTCTCAATCCAGCTTCTCTTGACTCAGACATTTCTGACATATGAATGTCATTGGTACCAGAGAGAGTACAGATACTTTTTTAATATAGTCTATATTATTTTGGTAATTTGAATGGAAATTTTGAGATTGGAATGGGAGGAATTAAAATGCTCAAATTTCTCAGCTGAATGGGAGGTTTTCATTTGAATTTTAGAACGTTAATCTATCGTGACTAGAATATCACCTCTCTCTATCTTTACCTTCCTAATTTCAACCCTGACAGAGATCCATTCAACAAATAAATTGCTTGGTTTGGAATTATTTCGACTGATTTATTGCATGTTGTCAATCTATACAGGAAACGTTTCTAGCAATATCAAAATATATCACATCCTTAATGACTACAGCCCGTTATTTATATTTAATTAAGACAGAATTTAAAGATACCTGAAAAGCATTCCTGGACTCAATTCCAGTGGTTGTTACCTGACCTACTGATTATAAGACAGGTTCCCATGACTCCCTCCTTAGGTTTGATTAATTTGCTAGAACTGCTCACAGAACTCAGGAAAACCAGTTTACTCACTAGATTACCACATACAAATCAATAGTCAGATGAAGAGATACACAGAGCTGAGGTCTGGAACAAAGGAGCTTCTGGTTCCCCCACATGGAAGCTCTTCAAAAAGGGCCAAAAAGCTGTCATGTGGGGTTTTTATGGAGGTTTCATTACATAGTCATAATTGATTAAATCACTGGCTAATGGCAATTGCTTCAACCTCAAGCCCCTCTCCCCTCCGCAGAAATCAGGGGAAAGATCATATGAGCACATAGTGGCTTTCCTTCTGAAAGTCAGGAAGAGAGCTGTCACCAGAAACTGAATTTGCCACACATTGATCTTGGACTTCTAGCCTCCACAACTGTGAGAAAATATTCTGTTGTTTAAGCCACCCAGTCTGTGGTATTCTGTTACAACATCCCAAGCTGACTAATACAGGTATTGATTAGCAATATTCTGGGCATTTTATATAAATCAAAGACAGGTTAAAAGGTTTCCTACACAACCTGTGTTCTATGTGTACAATAATTATTTGTCATACAAAGAATTTTGAAAATTGCAGTATAAAAATATATGATAGTGTTGTATTGATTTCTGCAGATTAATATAAAAAATTATGTCACCTGTTCAAATGTATAGAATCAAAGAATATGATTTATGCAGTTTATGATTGAGAATGGTCTCCATTTTGGAATAAAAAAAATTTTTTTTGGAATGAAAAACTCTACTAAGCATTCATACTAAAACAAACAATGGGAGATACAATTTTTAAGCAAAGCTGCAAATCAATTTTTGGATAAACAATATTTTTCCAGTGTCTCTAATTTTACAGATACTTTAATTTCTGACTGTTAGTAGCTCAAAGCAGACTGCATATCTAAGTTCATATTCCAGCCACTTATTATAATACTATGGTGACCTTGGTTAACTTAAACTCTGTTTGCCTCAATTTCCTCATTTGTTTGATATAAATAATAATTCCTACCTCATAAGGTTGTATGAGGAGTAAATAAGTTAATACATGGAAAGCACTTAGAACAGTGCCTGATACATAGTTAATACTATCATTATTATTGTTGTTGTGATGATTATTATTATTCAGGTGATAATGAATTGAAATAAGGGTAAAGAACTACACAAAAGAGGAACACAAAAATAGGTATAAACAAAGCAAGCTGGTATAGTGTTTTACATGTAATGGTCATTCAGTGAAGTCTGTGTAAGTGAAAAAATCTAAGGAGATTGGAAAGTGGTATAAGGAGCCTAGTAAGGGGACATTTCTAGACAAATTAGAGGTAACCAAGTGTGGAGAAACTACTCTTTGATGAATATTAATCACACATTGTGAAGTCGATTGATTCAAACGTGTTTTAGATTAATGGTTCTCAACTCCTGCTACATAATGAATTAACCTGGGGAATCTTAAAAAGTTTCTGGAGCCTGGGTCCTACCGTTAAATTTTCTGGTCATATTTGGTATCCAAACACTGGTAGTTTTACTTTTTAGTCTCGTCAGTTGATTATAATTAGCAGCCAGGATGAAAAATCCACTTTTAAGCTAATGGTTCTCAAATGGGGTCTCGGATCAGCAGCAGCAGCATCACCTGAGAATTTGTAAGAAATGCCAATTCTTGGGACCCACCCCAGACCTACCGAATCAGAAACTCTGGGAGTGGGACCACCAATCGTGGCTTACCAGAAGCCCCAGATGATGCTGGTGTACACTAACATTTGAGAACCACTATTTTAGAGTGTTTTGAAGTAAAATGCTTTGTCTCTTCAAGGAGAAGTTGGCTTAAAAATGCATGACTATAATATAACCTTGATAATAAAAGATAGATCAAAAAACTTTAAAATATCAGTAAAGATATAGAATTCAAAATACAATGAATAAGCTTAATCTAATAAGCATTGATAAACCCCAGCAAGCAAAGGATACCCATTATTTTCAAGTGCGTATATATAATATTTGAGAAATGCAATTTTCAATAGTTTTCAAAGGTCCGTATCACGAGATCACATTTTCTGACCACATCTCAATAAATTAGAAACAGATAACTAAACGATAACAACAATAAAACCCCAACAAAAAATGTGTCTTACGTTAATATAAATTTAGATTGTTTAAAAAATTTTATTTTAGAACTGCATACGTTTTATTGTATATATTTATAGCTATGCATTATATATAATAAAATATATCTAAGTTTTGTTGTACATATAATATGGTTCTATGTTATATTTAATACAGTTATAGAAATGCTTAGCAATTAAAGCATATCTAGAGTTTATTTTTAAAGGAGTTGAAAAGCAGGGTTAAAATATTTTGTCAGGTTCATCAGAGCACATTGACTATGGGAAGGTATTCAATTTCAATGACATTTTTGCTTATCATGCCAAAATGAAATATTATTGAGAGATTAGCAAAGTGTAAATATTTTACAAACAGTGAATTATGGGTACAGTTGGGAAAAAACACGTGGCATATCATCAGTGACTTCCTATAAATAAATGACAGATTTGCTGTACTAAAGTTTACAGCATTTTAGTATATGCTTTAAATCTCTACTAGTTTACAATGCAAAGTGTTCATATTTTCTGAATGGCACTTTGAAATAAGCAGCATTCAAGTGATAGGACTTGCCGGTAAAAATAGCAAAAGTGAACATTATGACTACGAATGTTAATTTTGAAGTGTAGATTTTTTTAATGATAAGAAATGTATTTTTTAATTAGGAATAAATCTGACTTACATTCTTTTTTATACAAAAGACAATACTAAAGAGGTTAAATCCATTAGCTCAACAAACATTTATTGAGCACTTAAAACTGTGCCAAGCACCCTTCTAGGCACTGTTGATACATTAGTGTACAAGCCAGGTTGTACATTTTCGTGGGGAAGACAGGCAGAATTCAAGTAATTAAATGAATGCCTTAATTATAGAGTGTGGCAAAGTGCTCAGAAGGAGGTGAACGGGGTTCTGTGATAAAGAGGTTTAGGGTCAGGTGGTGGTATTTTCTTGAGGGGACATTAGAGAAGGACTCTCTGGGTAGGTGATATTTGAACTGAGATGTGAATAACTACAAGTCAATCATGTAAAGATTTCAGGAAAGTGTTTCAGGTTGAGGGAAGAGCATTTGCCAAGGCCATAAGCAGGACTTAGCTTTTTATGTGTGAGGAACTGGCGGAGGTATATGTATCTGAAATGGAGAGTGGGATACAAGTCGAAGTTTGGGGGACAGTTCCTATAGGGTTTTATGCGCTATGATAAAAGAGTTAGGATTTTATTCTAAATGCAATGGAAAGCAGATATAAATCTATCCAATTATATTTGAAACATCATTTTATTGCGATATGGAAATAAAGGAATGGAGGGACCAGCATACCAAGCAGGAACCAGTTAGAAGATCACTGTTGTAGTCCACATGAAACGTGAGAATGTGTCGGTCTTAGTGACAACTTAAACTTCTGGTTAATATAGTATTTAAGGTATAACGAAACTTAAAAAATAATTCTTGTAATTTTTTTTTCCAAAGGAGACAAGATTCAGATGAATAAGTGACCTTCCCAAAGTCAACCAGAGAATTAGTAGCAGACATAAGACTAAAGTCCAGATCTCCTGACTCTTATAACAATAATTCTGTCTCCCAGTTTCTTATTCCCTTTACAAATTACAACCATTCCTTTGGGAGTGAACACAAAATCTGAGTTCAGTAATATGTTGGCATATTGTTTTTAAGAATATACAGAAAAGAAAATGTTCTCTGGGAAAGGTGGGGGCAGGAATAAATCAGGAGCTTGGGATGAACACATGCACACTACTATACATAGATAGATAACCAAAAAGGACCTACTGTTTAGCACAGGGAACTCTACTCAATATTCTGTGATAACCTATATGAGAAAAGAATCTAAAAAAGAATGAATATATGTATATGTATAACTGAATCACTTTGCTGAACACCTGAAACTAACACAACATTTTAAATCAACTATACGCCCATTAAATTAAAATATTTAAAAAAAGAAAATGTTCTCTTACTAGAAATATTTAATACACTCAATGATTTAGTCTCAAAGAAAGCAAAATTTTTTTAACATATAATCTGTATGAAAAAATAAAGTCACTGGATACTAATGCAGCGCTACCTTACTTGAAATATCGGCACTAATTAGTTCAGAATTATTGGGCTTGATCCTATTCACACTGAGGAGAGCTAGCATGCTTAAAAATTAAATATAACTTTAAAAATACATTGAGTTTTCTTCTTAAATAATGCCTTCCCCACTCTCCATCCTGAGAAAACAGAACCTAGTCTTTTATGACTTAAATTAAAAGAATAAAGATAATGTGGGAATGGAATATTTTGATACTGTTATATGATAGATCATTAAGCTACCATTTTGGTGCCTGGGTGGTTCAGTGGTAGAATTCTCACCTGCCATTAAGTTACCCTTTATTTTACATGCAAATAATCTCTGCTCTTATCCCTCAAGTATATGAGATACATTTTCCAAAATAGAATTATTTTTTAAACTTCTGCATAAAGTCTTTTAAAACAGGTGTAATTAACATTGTCAAAGGAGAATTCCATTCTCACTGTATGATTCTGTAATTTGCTTATTTGTATCATGATAAAAAAAGTGTTCCACTAAGCCTTAACAAATCTAACACTTTTAATAAATTCTTGAGACCTTCACCTCTTACTGTTACCAGAACAAGAAGTGAAAACAACAAAAAAAAGTTATTTAGAGATTGTCTGTTGTTATTCAAATCAATCTCTTCCAGTAGCATGAGTAATCACCTAGTCCTCTAGCTGTGCAAGGCCACTTACTAAAATAATTATTTCATGTGGTCAAGAGTTGTTAATAAATACAATAAAGATCTAGTCAAACATCTAAATTTTTCTTAAATAAATATAAATTGAAAATAAATATGTTATAAGATGTTTATATCATAAACTGTAGTAGATCAAATATTGTTCTTTTAAAAGAATATTTTCCTGTGTCTTGGGTACATATTCACTGGGGACGTGATCAAGATTATTGCCAGAGCTATCATAAGAACCTAACCTCGCTTCCCGTAAGGACATATTTTCTTTAGTTTCCAGCCGATGAGTACTTCAACCTGAAGCTGGAGGAGGTTACCTAAATCAGAAATAGCCTTTAATCTCTGCAAGTACTCTTTTGGGAATCTCTCTTCAGTTTAAAGATCAAGAAAAATAAGCTACTCGTGATTTCAGATTTTCGATGCAATTAAATATACTTAAGAATCAATAACCAAAACATTATGGAAAGATAATTTTACCCTCCTAAATGTCATCCTTTTTAACAACAACCAGAAATTTTAAATTCTTCTGTATGAGTACAAGATGGGAAAGTTTAATATATAAGACTTAAATATCAGAAAAAATATAGGCATATATTTAACTAATCTCTAGATTCAGAAAAACTTGCTAGACAGAAAAGCGGTGAATAAATTGCAAAGGACTGGCTTATGGGAGAATAAATATATATAATCTTTTTTAAAAGTATCATATCTATTAGTAATTCTATCTGCTTCTTAGAATCTGTCCTAAAGAAACAATTTGAAGTGCAACAAAGATTTAAGCACAAGGTGGCCAGTTGCAATATCATTTATGATCACAAACAGATCCACAATGACCATCAATATTGGAATCTCATTTTTAGCTTGAAAATTCAAGCAAATTTTAATTTATATTAATAATAATTACGTTTGCTTTTAATATGAAAATCATGTCTCAGACCAGTAACCGTCATTAAAATTGACTTTGGATGTTTTATGTGCTTCCTTCTGGACTTCGTTTAGACTTACATTGTTTTTGGCATAATTGAAATGACTATACACAAAACATTTTTAACTTTTAAAGTAAACTTTTTATTTTAGAATATATTTAGATGTATTAAAAAATGGCAAAGATGGTACAGAGTTCTCAAGTACAATACATCCAATTTCCCTTATTATTAACATTTTACATTAATCTATTGATAGTATTTTTTATAATTAATAAGCCTATATCAACCATTATTATTAACAAAATCTCACTTTATTCAGATTCGTTAGTTTTTAGCTAACGGTTTTTTTCTCTTTGAGATCCATCTAGGATACTTTACTACATGTTATCATCTCTTAAGACTCCTCTTGGCTGTGACAGTTTCTCAGACTTTGCTTGTTTTCGATGACCTTGACAGTTTTGAGGAGTACTGGCCAGATATTTTGTAGAATATCTGTCAGCTGGGACATATCTGATGTCTTTTCTCATGGTTAGTGTGCTGGGTTGAATAATGGCCCCAAAGATATCCATGTCCTAGTCCCTGGAAACTGAGAAGTTAACCTTATATTGCAAAAAGCAATGTGCAGATGTCATTAAGTTAATTTTGAAATGGGGAGATTATCTCTCTTACCTGGTGAGCCCTAAATGTAACCACAAATGCCCTTATAAGAGGGAGGCAGAGGGAGATTTGACTACAGAAGAAGAGAAGGCAACGTGACAACAGAAACAGAAGTCAAGCGATGCTGGCAGTCACAAGTAGCTGGAAAAGATAAGGAACAAATTATCCCATGGAGCCTCCAGAAGGAACCAACACTGTTGAACACTTGACTGTAGCCCCATAGGACTCATTTTGGACTCTGGCTCCAAGAACTGAAAGGGAATACACTTCGCTCGTTTGAAGCTGCTAAGTTGATGGTAAATTGTTACAGTAGTCTTGATTATCTAGCTGAGGTGGTGTTTATCATAGTTTTCCACCGTAAAGTTTCTTTTTTTTAAATTATTTTCTTTAATGTTTATTTATGTATTTTCTTATTAGTCATCCATTTTATACACATCAGTGTATACATGTCAATCCCAATCTCCCAATCCATCACACCACCACCCGGACCCCCCGCCACTTTCCACCCTTGGTGTCCATATGTTTGTTCTCTACTTCTGTGTCTCAATTTCTGCTCTGTAAAGTTTCTTTTTAAAACCTCTTTTCCAAAAAAATAAATAAATAAAACCTCTTTCCATACTGTGCTCTTTGGAAGGAAGTCACTATCTGCGGCCCATACTTAAGGAGTAGGGACCTCTGTACCTCCTTGAGGGGATACTTTCTGCATAAATTATTTGGAATACTTCAGAGAAGATCGATGTCTTTCCCCATTTATTTATATTAGTATGAACTCATGGCTATTAATTTTATACTTTGGGTTATAACCCAACACTAATTTATTTTGTTGCTCAAATTCATCCAGTTTGACCATTTCAGGAGCCATTTCAGGAGACTCCTCTGTCCATTTAATATACACTCATTGATGATGTAGATTTTTTTGACAACTTCCTTTCTTCATTTCTTGCAGTACAGGGTGCTCCAACTCATGTTGTACATTTCCTGCCCGAGTCCAAGTTTCAGCCCTTTCTCCAAGAAACCAAGATCTGGGTACTAGGTGTACTCATTGTTACTAGGCTGTCATTGCTTCTAGGCCTTCTTAGCTGAAAGAGAAAGGAAATATATGTGTGTATACTATATTTTATATACACACATAACTGTAAATATTTCTGTGTGTAACCCATCTATAACTATATTATGCTAAACATGGGTTCATACAGGTGTCTCTGACTCTAGTTTGTTACCATATCTATCATTCGTCCTCCCCTTGCTTATCTGTAACCTCCCATTTCAATTGTGAGAAACCTGGCTCCCACCATTCAACATCCATGAGTTTACTTGTCTAATTCCCATACACACACACACACACACACACACACACACACACACACACACACACACACACACCAGAATTGTTATACCATACTCCTGTGGGGGAAATCGTTATCAACTAGAGTACACTGATTATGAACATTTCCTTTGCCTTTAATCTTACAGACTCCAGTCATTTCTAAAATTACTTAGGTCAATATCTTATTTATTTCCCCACCTCCTTCAGTGAATTAGTTTCATGCATTTGTAATAAACTAATATTATTTGTCACATTTTTCATTTCATCCTCATGAACTCCTAAATTATTTTTTAAAGAGTGCATACGTTAAGGTTTGCACTTTGTACTGTAATGTTCTACGGGTTTTGACAAATGTATGGTGATATGTATTCACCATTATTGTATCATACAGAAGAGTTTCATTGTACTAACAATTTCTTGTGCTTCACTTTTCCCGGCCCCCAACCCCAACTCATGGCAACCACTGGTCTTTTAATATCTCTATAACAACTTTGCTTTTTCTAGAATGTCATGTGATTGGAATCATACAGTATGTAGCCTTTTGTGACTGGCTTCTTTCACTTAACAATATACATTAAGATCACTTGTGTTTTTTATGGCTTCTTAGCTTGTTTCTTTTTTAAAATTTGTATTGGCTATAATTGCCGTATAACATTGAATAAGTTTAAGGTGTCCATCATGTTGATTTGATACATTTCTATATTGCAGTATGATTACCACCATAGCGTTAGCTAAAACCTTCATCATGTCATATAATTATCATTTCTTTTTGATGGTGGGAATAATTAAGATCTAGTCTCTTAGCAACTTTGAAGTTTACAATGAAGTATTGTCATCTATAATCATTATGCTGTGAATTAGATCTCCAGGACTTATTTATCTACTGGTTGCAAATTTGTACCCTTAAACTATGTCTCCCAAATTCTCCTACACACCAGCCCCTGGTAACTACCATTCTATGTTTTTACAAGTTCAGCTTTTTAAGATTCTATATATAAATATCATACAGTATTTGTCTTTCTATGTCTTACTTATCTCACTTAGCATTATGCCCTCAAGGTCCACCCATGTTATTGCAAATGGCAGGATTTCCTTCTTTCTCATAGCTGAATAATATTCCATTGAATATATATGTGTGTATATATATATATATATATATATATATATATACACACCACATCTTTATACATTCGTTCATTGACAGACACAGGTTGTTTCTATATCTTGGCTGTTGTGAATAAGGCTGCAGTAAACATAGAAGTGCATATATCTCTTCAATATCCTACTTTGGATATATACTTTGGGATATACCGCGGAGTGGAATTGCTGGATCATATGGTAGTTTTATTTCTAATATTTTGAGGAATGTCAACCATAGTGGCTGAACCAATTTGCATTACCAACAGTGTATAAGGGCTCCCTTTTCTCCACATCCAGGATTGTTTGTGTTCTTCGTTACTGAGTTCTATGTGTTCTTTATGTATTGTGGATACTAACCCCTTATTCAATACATGGTTTGCAAATATTTTCTCCCATTCCATAGGTTACCATTTTAATTTTTGATTGTTTCTTTTGCTGTGGAGGTTTGTGTTTTTTTTTCCTGAGAGGGGTCTGGGCTGGTTCATTGGCTCTGCTGGTTCCACAGTCCTCACCAATGTCTGTATGCCTATTACCTGATGCACAGGTGGGTGAGTCTTTCTAGGTCCCGTGGCATATGTACTAGATCCAACAGCTTTCACAAAGGCACTTTTGTTTGTGGATGGATGTATGATTTGTTGTTTAAAAAGGAGAGATTAAAAGAGGGAGCATCTTATGCTGCCATGAAGCTGAGGTCACTATCCTGCAGCAGGTTCTCTTGAAATGACAGTGTGACCACTGCACCTCCAACGTGGCCACAGTCCACCACTTATACTGCACAGATGCACTTCTCCATGCAAGTTCAAGGAAACAGCTCCTCCACAGTTGTCTTGAACCTCTATTCCTGATGAGATACTTAGAAGAGAGATACCAGTGGGACAAACTAGAGCTCCTATTATTGTAGTTGGTCTCAGATTCTCATCCTCTCCCTCCTCCACTATTCCTTCTAAATTGCTTTCATCCTTAGCTATCATCTCAAAGGTCTTGGGGTCAATGTGGTGTGACTCAAAACTTCATGCCTGAAGAGTCTAAGCCCTAGTAATCAGATCCTTGCCTGGTAGGAGTTGCTGCATGTGTCCGTTTAGTTACAATGGGGCAAGGAAATACCAATAGGGCCCCAAGTGGATCATCTGGAGTCCACATATATTCCTCCCTGTCCCCCTTGTGTAAGAGTGAACCTATTTCCTCTCTCGTTATCAGTGTCAATTACTTCTGCCCCAAATAATAACTCCTCTTCTGGCTTGTTGCTCCCTCAACACAGAGTCCAAAGTGCCCTGGTGGCAGTTGTAGATTATAATTTATTGGCACAGAGCAAAAATGCACCCATTTTGGGACCTCTATCTCTGGAGATCCCAGAGTTGCAGGGACAGAAAGCATAAAGTCCTCTAGTGGGTCATTGGCAATGAAGATACGCAGGTCCAGTACTGCTTCTACTCCTTCATTCCTGGACCCATATGTATTCTTTCTACTGAGGACACAGTGCCACATAGAGGTCCTTGTTTAGTATTATTTGTTTTTATCTGACACCAAATACCTTGTCATTCCAACAGTTCTCAATTCTGTAACACTATCTGTGTGTCCCAGAAGTCAATGGAAATCTGACATTAACCAGTGTTAATGCAGACTCCATAAATTAAGGCTCAAGTTCCAGAATACTGCCCTAACCTCAGATGCCACTCATAAGTCCTTTGGGCCACCTAACTTATGGCCAACCAGCCATAAGTTTGGATATTCCTACAACCCACCCCTCAGGTTTAATAATTCACTAGAACAACCCACAGAACTCAGGAAAGTACTATACAGTTGACCCTTGAACAGCACAAGGGTTGGAGGCACCAACTCTGCACAGTCAAAATTCCTTGAACGACTTATAGTCAGTCCTCTGTATCCATGGTTCTTCCACATTCATAGCTCCAACGGTGGATTCAACCAACTGTAGATCATGCAGTACTGTAGGATTTACTTTTGAAAAAAAATCTATGTATAAATTGACCCATGCAGTTCAAAGGTCAACTGTACTTATGATTACAGTTTTATTATAAAGGGTACGACTGAGGAATAGACAAATGGAAGAGATGCACAGGGTAAGGTATGGAGAGATGGGGATGAGGGGCACATAGCTTCCTTGACGTCTCCAGGCACACCACCCTCCCAGAACATTGAGATGCTCACCAACCCAGAAGTTCCCTGAACTTCATTGTTCAAGAGTATTTAATGAAGTTTTATTATGTAAGCATGTTTAATGAAATCATTGGCCGTTAATGATTAAACTCAATCTCTAGCCCTTCATCTTCTGTGGAGGTTGAGGAGTGGGGCTGAAAGTTAACCTCTAATCATGTGCTTCATTTCTCTGGCAGCCAGCCCCCATCCTGAAACTATCTAAGGGCTGCCAAGAGTCACTTCATTAGCATAAACTCCTCCGGTATGGTGGAAAGCAGCTTGTTATAAATAACAAAAGACACTGGATCACTCAGGAAATTCCAAGTGTTTGAGGAGTTCTGTGCAAGGGCCAGGGACAATAAATAGACCAAATATATATATATTTTATCATACCACAGGCAACCCGCTGATCTTTTCCCACAGTGCCCATATGGTAAAAGTATCATCAAAGTCAAAAGATACCGGCACATTACTGGAGTCCATTCACTCATTAATAATTAATTCAGTTCATTATATCCTATGAAAATGTCTCCCAGGGTGGGCCAGTCAGATTTGCAGGCTTCCATTTGATCTTGTCAAGTTCCAAAAGCAAGCGTAGACTCAGTAATATATATTTTTACCTTTTCAAGCGTCTGGTATATTTGAGCTAAGAGACAACGTCATCTCTTGCTCTGAGCCTCTTTCAAGGTATTAATCTAATATTGAATCTCCCTCTTACTTAACACATTTATTCAATCCTTTATCCTTAACTACTATTCCTACTTATCTCTATTTATACCCAAAGTTTTCCAGTTTTCGAAGGGACATTGAGTTCAGCCACTGTGCTGGTCTAGATTACAGGCAGCAGTACTAGTCTAGCAAGTACCTCCCCCTCAGTCCATTCCCATTCATATAGGGTAGGGTTACATAGGTACAGAACTAATGGGCTGTTTATATCACTAGGCAATATAGCTGCATTAATTATAAAATCCAATTTTGCCAGATGGGGTAAATGAATAAGCTGCTTAGGAATTTTGACACGAAGGTTTGAATATATAGTTTTATATATATATATATATATATTTTTTGGCTTAGGAAATCATCCCTGTTCCTGGCACTTGCAGTTTCAGCTCTGGCCCTGTGACCACTGTATCGGGTAGGAAAAAGAGAGCTGAAATGATGTGGGGAAGAAAAAGTGTAGTCATCATACCAGCATCCTCCCCTCTTGAGAAGAATTGCATAGTCATACCAGCATCCTCCCCTTTCCCTTCTTCCACAGATCCAGAGAAACAGATGAATATCTAATGGGGACATTCCCTTAGCACCCCTCATGTTGAGGGTGAACACACACTCATAAAGCACATAAGCCAGGCTTTCATGCCTGTATCTCCTCCTCTTTTAGGGAACCGATGTTTCAGTTGCCAGCTCCAAATCTTTATCAAACTGTTACTCTCAGGAGACTATCTCTTTGCCCATTTTTGGACATTATGGGCTGTAAAGTGTGTTCCTTGTCTGAAGAAATGTGACTCAGAGGTCCAAATTGTTGCAATATCTTCTGTTTCAGCCCTTTTATAGTACTCTAAGCATGTGCATCTAATACTGGGTGAGCAAAGCCCCGTCTGGACTCAAGGTCTATTTCTGTCAGGACCCTGTCTGAATTGACAGCTACTTTAAGCCCCCTCTCCCCCCCACCCCCCGAATCTGCAGTGTGTCTCTCTTTCTGGCAAACAGAACAGCTCTTATTGGCATTTTCGGCCTCAAAGGCTGCAAGAGGAATATGTCTAGATTCAGTCTATCTCTGCGTTGCTGCAATTGCCTTATATCCATTCATTTCATGTACTCAAATAAGACCTTAGGTAAGCAGACCAAAATATCTACTAGTTGATTCCAGTCACCTTCCAAACTTAGACGAGAATTCTTCTGATGGGCATTGACATATCCTATTTTAATGCACCCCTCAAATTCTCATAGTGCTTTCCATAGGGCCATGCCTCATACAGGCATAGCTTTCCTAGCAGTTTTCCACTGCGCTCTTCTTGATCAAATAGCCAGGCCACTGACCACTGCCTGTGAGTCAGTAAAATCCAAAACATCATAACAGCATAAAACTCAGCCCATTGAGCTGTTTTGGTTTTCTCTTCTTTGATCACAGTGGTGGCATTTCAAACAGGTTGTTGTTCACTCACTTTGGAACTGTCATCCATAAACCAAACAGCTCTTTGTTGTTCAGTTAAGAGCTGCTTAAAGGCCCCCTCCAACTGACAATAAAATCCGGCAGATCCTTACATGGTTCCAGAGTCAGTCTTGGGGGAAAAGAGTTTACCTGCTTGATACACTGAGTAAACTCCCTGCGTTTCCTCAGTAGTATGTTCCTATATAAATCATTTCCATTTTATTATGGAATTTTTCTGGGCACCGCCCTCCCATTAAAAGCATTTCTTCAATATCACCCATGACATTGTGGATATTTCCAGTTTCAAAATTATTTGTGTCCTTCAATCATAAGGGCAGTTTCAATTAATGTCAGATTACAAGCTAGTAATTGCTCCTCAAATGGAAATTCTCCATTCCAAAGTTCCAGTAATCATTGTTGGGAGACACTTCTGCCATGAGCCCCAGTCTAGGCTCCATGTATGGCTCTTGTACAGAGTACTTGTCTGTCCCAGCACTTCAAGTTCTATTCTGTACTTTGTGGGCTCAGGTAACTTTATTCATTCTTATTTAGCATGTCCAATTAATATTGTTTGAAGGGCAGATTTGCATGCCTTCTGTTTTACAATGCTAGGTAGAGGAACTGTTCTCCAGTCAGCCACAGTATCCACCCCTGTATTATATATTTTATTCAGGTGAAAGAAACACAACCACTTCACATAAAGCCTATTCAAACATACCAATTTTTGTCCAGACTTTCACTTTAATCCCATCAATCCTTATATTTCTAACTGTAGCCTCTCTTTGTACTTCATCAACAGGTTTTGGTTTTATAGTACTAGGTAGAATAAGTGCTCCCCAGTCAGACACAATATCCTTTCCCATAAAACATTCAAGTAAATGAGACAAGACTCCTTTTCATGAAGTCTGTTTAAACATTCCAATTTTCATCCAAACTTCCACCTTAATCCTATCAATTTTTGCATTTCTATATTCTCTCAATCTAACTGTAGCCTGCATTAGGATTTATCCAACAGATTTTGGAACCACAGTGCATGAGGCTCCCACGTCACAGAGTCCCAGAAACATCTTTTCTCCACCTTCTATTTTACCTACTCATGTGCTAAGAGCAGTAAATTTGGGGACAGTGAGTAAAAAATGTACGGGGGAAATTTACAGAAGATAAAGATTATTTTAGTAATTTCGTTTGTACAGATCCATTTTGGCATCAACTCCCAGTCTTGGGTGATAAGATAGTCTTCTCTTCCTGGTACAGTGAGGGTGCCTTTCTCATGAAGTATTTTATGACCTGCTTTTATGTAAAAAGGGCGAGGTCAAAGACCCCTTTCTGCATTTACCCTTTCTCAAATGCCTTCAACTCAAAATAATCAATATGGCAAAACAGCCTATTTTGGGGTGGCAAAAGTAGGAATTCCTTCAATAGTAAAAGTAGGAATGGAGAGGATAAAAATATTTGAAGGGTATTTAAGAGGTAAAATTGGTTGAGTTAGATGACATATTAGATGTGGATATTAAAGGGGAGTGAAGAGCCAATGATAAATCTAAGAGCTTGAGAGGGGAAGAAATAGATGACAGTATATAAGACGTGGAATACAGGAGTAAGAAAAGGTTTTGATTGTAAATATGGGTTTGATTTGGGATATGCTATATTTGAAGCACTTGGTGGATACTTCTAGTAAGTTCATGTATGTCTGAAATATAGATCAAGTGTGCAGAGATAGATTTTCAAGTTATCTGTACATAAATTGCATATAATGTGATTTGGTTGCATAATTTCTTTGGAAAAACATAGAGCAAGAAGGGATGGCTAAAGATAAAACTTTGGGCAAACATTGATATTTAGAAGTTGGAGGAAAAGAATTCAGCAAAGAAAATTGATAAGATGGAATGGTAGGAGAGTGAGTTTGAAAGTAGTAACCTGGAAAAAAATATGTGAGAAGGAATTTCTGAAAGAAATATATTGGAGGACTTTCTAATCAAGTGCTGAAGACAGATCAAGTAGGGGAGGTACTTAAGGGGCTACTGGATTTAGCAATCAAGGGGTCTTTGGTTTAAAACTAAAAAGGAGGTCAATGACAACTAACAGTTTCAGTAAAGTAGTTGAGACAAAAACTATTGTGGTGGATTGGAAAGTGAAAGCAAGTGGAGAATGTTCCAGAACTGAATAGTCTTTCAAAAAGTTTGAAAGAGAAGAGGAAAACAGCACACTAGCTTGAGGAATTACCAGCATGGAGAAGGTGTTTTAAAATGGACAATCCTATGTACTCCTACATGCCAAAGAGAGGAAATCAGTGGAAAGGAAGAAATCGAAAATAAGAAGGCATAACAATTCAATAAATGTTCTGGAGTAGGTTTGAGGGAATTGGAAAAGAACACATTAGGAAGAGTTAGCTGTAGAAAAGACAATAGCTTTATACTCTGGATGAAAGTAAAGCTATTTAAAAATTTTGTTACACTTAGTCCACTCTATCATGTTATTAACTGCCAATTTTCAATTCTCTGTTATAACATACAAAGGACAGAAATAGGGCAAATCCCAATTTGAACATAAACAAAAGATCTGTGTTCCACTTGATCAAACTGTAAGGCTGAGAAGATGGCTATGGTAGAATAGTGGTGAAGAATAATCCATAGAGTAGAAAAAATGAGTAGCCTTTATAAATGAGAGCAGGCTTTTAAAAGAGATGACAAGGAATTGATTGCTTTGAATTAAGAAACTCAGAATGACAAACAAACTATATGCAGAAGTTAACCTTTGTAAAAAAAGGAAATCCTTCAGAAGTATTAAAGTTATGTAAGTGTGCCTTAGTACTCCAACTCCTAATATATTGTGTGCACTGATAACAATCAAGTAGAAGTTTCTTCAAAGACTAAGTGAGGCTATTTGCATTTTATTCTTATCTGGTTGTTTCTTTCAAAGCCCCCGAAACAACAGAAAGTCCCTAATGTAATTTCTAGAAGTTTTACAGTGCTGCATTAAAGGTCTTCACATTAAAACACCCGTGATAGACCTGCACTGAATTAAAGGACTGATAGAATCTGGGAGGATGAATCTACGGTACAGTGCTGTGTCAGCAAACTTGCCATTCGCTGAATAAGAGCTGGTAAACAGCAAAATCAATTTAAACAATCATAAGTTAATCCATTCTAGCAGGTATTACCAACTCTAGAGAGTGGGTATGCTAGATATTAAAATAAGTGTTAAAGGCTAGAAAGAGAATATTTACAAACTTCTTCATTGCTCTTATATTTTTTAATGTAGTTTAATATTGTTTTTACTAAATACAGCTATTTAAAATAATTTTTGATACTGTTTAGTATTCCTAGTGCAAATCATTTTTATCTTATCTCATACCCATAAGGTATTGCTGATAAAGATTGCAATATAAAGTATAACAAGTCTGACTAGAAAATTAATTTTTATTCAAATGCTCCTTTAATTATAACACCCCCCTGCTCTGGCCCAATATAAGTTTTCTTCTTAGAGTCTGAAAATATCCTTCCATATAGCTCAAATATTTTAAATACAATTATTTGAAATCAAAGGATACCTAAAAATAATATTACATAATCAACATTTTTGTGTCATGAAAGGCAGTATGCAAATGGTTGGGTTTAAAATCAAGCCAATCGTGAGATGCATAACACGTTAATAACTAAGGAGTTTTTAAGGAGTTAAAAAAAATAGATAATGTACTGTGTGTATTTGAAATCGTATCATATTATAAATATTGCTTGGCTAGAAAACTTTTCTTCCCTTCCTCTTTCTTTAAATGGAATATAGTTACACTAAGTGTCAGCAAAAAGAGCTCAAACAGCAAATTCTCTCTGAGAGAAGTTAAAAACAGGACATTCACAATGGATTCTTTGTAAGCTGACAGGAAATATCAAAGCCAAAAAATAATACACTACTCTGGCTGGGAATAATCTGTTTTATAGGTTTAATCTCAAGGATTTAACTTGGCATTGGTATTGTTATATATGAGTATATATATATTTTCAATTAAAAAAATCTGGACTCCATGGACTTTTTTTTTTTTAACATCTTTTTTAGAATATAATTGCTTTACAATGGTGTGTTAGTTTCTGCTGTATAACAAAAAAAAATCAGCTATTACTTTGTTATAGTAATAGCTATGTATATGTATATACATATACATATATCCCCATATCCCCTCCATCCTGCGTCTCCCTCCCACCCTCCCTATCCTACCCCTCTAGGTGGTCACAAAGCACCAAGCTGACCTCCCTGTGCTATGTGCCTGCTTCCCACTAGCTATCTATTTTACATTTGGTAGTGTATGTATGTCAATGCTGTTCTCGCACTTTGTCCCAGCTTACCCTTCCCCCTCCCCATGTCCTCAAGTCCATTCTCTATGTCTGCGTCTTTGTTCCTGTCCTGCCTCAGGTTCTTCAGAACATTTTTTTTTTTAAGCTTCCATATATATGTGTTAGCATATGGTATTTGTTTTTCTCTTTCTGACTTACTTCACTCTGTATGACAGTCTCTAGGTCCATCCACCTCACTACAAATAACTCAATTTTGTTTCTTTTTATGGCTGAGTAATATTCCATTGTATATATGTGCCACATCTTCTTTAGCCATTCATCTGTCGATGGACACTTAGGTTTCTTCCATGTCCTAGCTATGGTAAATAGAGCTGCTATGAACATTGTGGTACATGACTCTTTTTGAATTATGGTTTTCTCAGGGTATATGCCCAGTAGTGGGATTGCTGGGTCATATGGTAGTTCTATTTTTAGTTTTTTGAGGACCCTCCATACTGTTCTCCATAGTGGCTGTATCAATTTACATTCTGACCAACAGTGTAGGAGGGTTCCCTTTTCTCCACACCCTCTCGGGCATTTATTGTTTGTCGATTTTTTGATGATGGTCATTCTGATCAGTGTGAGGTGATCACCCATTGTAGTTTTGATTTGCATTTCTCTAATGATTAGTGATGTTGAACATCTTTTCACGTGCTTCTTGGCCATCTGTATGTCTTCTTTGGAGAAATGTCTATTTAGGTCTTCTGCCCATTTTTGGATTGGGTTGTTTGATTTTTTGATATTGAGCTGCATGAGCTGCTTGTAAATTTTGGAGATTAATCCTTTGCCAGTTGCTTCATTTTCTACCTATGTTTTCCTCTAAGAGTTTAATAGTGTCTGGCCTTACATTTAGGTGTTTTATCCATTTTGAGTTTATTTTTGTATATGGTGTTAAGGAGTGTTCTAATTTCATTCTTTTACATGTAGCTGTCCAGTTTTCCCAGCACCACTTATTCAAGAGGCTGTCTTTTCTCTATTGTATATTCTTACCTCCTTTATCAATCAAGGATAAGGTGACCATAAGTGCGTGGGTTTATCTCTGGGCTTTCTATCCTGTTCCATTGATCTATATTTCTGTTTTTGTGCCAGTACCATACTGTATTGATCTGTAGCTTTGTAGTGTAGTCTGAAGTCAGGGAGCCTGATTCTTCCAGCTCCGTTTTTCTTTCTCAGGATTGCTTTGGCTATTCAGGGTCTTTTGTGTTTCTGTACAAATTTTGAAATTTTTTGTTCTAGTTCTGTGAAAAATGCCATTGGTAGTTTGATAGGGATTCATTGAATCTGTAGATTGCTTTGGGTAGTATAGTCATTTTCACAATGTTGATTCTTCCAATCCAAGAACATGGTATATCTCTCCATCTGTTTGCATCATCTTTAATTTATTTCATCAGTGTCTTATAGTTTTCTGCATACAGGCCTTTTGTCTCCTCAGGGTGGTTTATTCCTAGGTATTTTATTCTTTTTGTTACAATGGTAAATGGGAGTGTTTCCTTAATTTCTCTTTCAGATTTTTCTTCATTAGTGTAGAGAAATGCAAGAGATTTCTGTGCATTAATTTTGTATCCTGCTACTTTACCAAATTCATTGATCAGCTCTAGTAGTTTTCTGGTAGCATCTTTAGGATTCT
>NC_041234.1:98802705-98856587 GCF_002837175.3 Physeter macrocephalus
TTTCAGTTTTTCACCATTGAGAATGATGTTTGCTGTAGGTTTGTCATATATGGCCTTTATTATGTTGAGGTAAGTTCCCTCTATGCCTACTTTCTGGAGGATTTTTATCATAAATGGGTGTTGAATTTTGTCCAAAGCTTTTTCTGCATCTATTGAGATGATCATATGGTTTTTCTCCTTCAATTTGTTAATATGGTATATCACATTGATTGATTTGCATGTATTGAAGAATCCTTGCATTCCTGGGATACTCCACAGACTTTTCAACAATCATTCCATTTGTGGTAGGTAAAACCCATGGGGAGTCCATCCTGTGGGAAATGGATAAATTTGTCTCTAAATCCAGGCATTTGCTAGTGTAACTCTGGAACCACCTTGCCACTCAGTCAATCAGCTAGGCCAGTAGCAGTTTGGCTGTTATTTATGGGATATACAATTATGTGGTTCTATCTTTGTTTACATTATTTCTAAACCTTCCTCCAACTTGTACAAACCGCCTCTTCTTTCTTGATTATGGCTCTGGTTAACCTCAGGTATACTGAATCATGAAACAGATTAGAGTTTAACTGCTCTGAAAATTCATTGCCTTGGAATATTAAATAAGTTCAACCTTTTACTCTCGCTCTTTGCTCTTTTGGATCTAAGGTGCATGTGTGCATCTTTACCTTACAAGGCTGGACAAAATGTGCTTCTCTTGGTACAGAGCTTAAGTATAATCTGGGTGTTTATGAATTAATCAACCACCAGGTCTACTGGTAAAAGAAGAGTGCAGGAGTAAGTGGTTTAAAAAGGAGTGACATTTGACTGAGGATCAGGATTATTGTGGTGAACAGAGTGCATGAGGAATTTAAGTTTAAAAAGATCCAGGAGGAGAGAGAAAACATGATTTCAAGGAAATATAGCATCATGGAGAAAAAAACAACCTGGTTTTAGGATATCTACAATAAGTATGTCTAGCCGAATGAAAATCCATTCTGCCTTGAAAATGCTATCCAATGTGATTCTGAAATCTTCCTAGGCAATAATGGTAATAAAGGCACCCTCATCATCTGGAAATTACTTATTCACCAAATTCTCATTCTGTGGTTTCTTACCCTAGTTCTTGGCACATAACAGATTTCCGGTGTACATTTGTTGAAAGAATCATCTTATAATGTTTGCATAAGAGCAACATTAGCTTTAATGCATAGTCAAGCCATGGTCTAGCTATGTCCCTTACATGTTGTTATGAGCTGGACTCTGTCCCCACCAAAATTCATATGTTGAAAGTCTTAACCGGAAGTACCTTAACAATGTGATCATATTTGAAGACAGAATCTTTAAAGGGGTAATTAAGTTAAAATGAGGTCATTAGGCTGGGCCATAATCCAATATGACTGGAGTCCTTATAAAAAGATGAAATTTGGACACAGACATGTACAGAGTAAAGACCATGTGAAGACAGAGAAGACAGCTATCTATAAGCCAAGAAGAGAGGCTTGGAACAAATCCTTCCCTTGAGGCCCTCAGAAGATACCAACCCCTGCTGGAACTTTGATCTTTGACTTCTAGCCTCCAGAGTTGTGAGAAAATAAATTTCTGTTATTAAGCTACCTAGTCTGTGGTACTTTGTTATGGCAGCCCTAGCAAACTAATACAAATATTTTTTCAGTTGTGCATAAATCACCAGAAATTTACTATTTTGGAATAGTTCAAAATGACTTTGTTATTAGGCATAATCATATTTAGGTACATTTAAGAAATATCACTGAGCTAAGAACTAACACATTCCTGTAGACTATTTCTCAGGGCCCCTTTTGCTTCACCCATCTGGACCGCCATCTCTGTCCTGGTCCATACACGCTAGTGTACTCAAGGTCAGCTTGGAACCATGGATGAGAGTTAAGGCAAAAAGTTGCCTAAACCTATAAAAGTGGCTCTTAGACTAATGCAGTTAGACACAATGGATTAGATGTATACATAGCAACATATAGAAATTCTAAAAAAAATAAACCAGTGTAAACATACTATAATATTACATGACAAGACGCAGTTTGACACAGTTGTTAAGAGTATGGATCTGACAGCCAGACATATGGGTTTTTATCCCAGCGCTTCTACTTTCTAGTTGTGTGTATGACCTTGGCCAAGATACTTAAATTCTCTGTGCCTTAGTTTCCTCCTCTATTTATGAGGATAATAATAGTACTTACACCATAATGTTGTTGTGATGATTAAATGACTTAGTACATGTAAAGCTGCTTAGAACAGTGTCTGACACGTGGAAAGTGCTATGTCAGTGTTAACAACAAGTATTTAGAATTAATGCCATTTACATTATAAACACACGCATACAAAATAACACCACACATTTTCAAGGCATACCTCTAAACAAAAAGTACACATTAAATACATTATAATGCTTATCTGTAAATAAGGAAGAAAGGAAGTGGAAAATGAATTTAAAAAGGAATGTAAGAATGAATGAATGAAGTGAATAAGTGAATGAATGAATCAATGTACAGACAGGAAAGGGGCTTTACACAGGTTGGTGACTGATTATGTGCTGTGAACAAAGGAGTATGAATAAATCAACATTCTTCAGCTGAGTTGCAAAAGGAAAAGGAAGGAAGGAAAGAAGGAAGGAAGGATGGGAGGGAGGGAGGGAGGGAAGGAATGATTAAAGAAAGAAATGCTCAGTCCCACATACATAAATTGAAGCCTTGGGTTTAAAAATAATATACAGCTCAAAGACACCATTTAGAGTCCTGAAGTTGATATGTCTGTGGAACACACAGCATACACTGCCAAAAAAAAAAAAAAAAATCAAGTTCAGAACACCATATCTGTTCAAATGAATCATTCTCCCTCAATAATCAAAAGAACTGTTAGAGATATTAGGCTTAGGTCCTTGAATATCACTCTGGGGAAAAAAAATCAGAGTATAATTAATTTAAAATAGGTAGAGATAAATACTCTTATACTGAATCCTGATGGAAAAGTTATTTTAGAAATTTCAAAGAATTTAAAACCAAAGCCATTTTCGTCCTCTCCTTTCCCCCACAAAATAATGCTTTGCAATTACTGACAAATAGATACATTCAGTGCTTTCCTTTATTATTTCAGACTAGTGCTAAAGCTATTTTTTAAAGAAACTTTTAAAATAAAGGCCTGGCTAAAAATAGGCACTGTGTTTGTTTAAAAAGCTTAGGCATTAGGATGTTTCAGGCAATTTACTATTATTCTTGCCAGCTTAAACACCAGTCTTTTTAAAAGGCTTAAATGTTAAATACAGAAGAAGATGAAAGTAAACAAAGGAAGGATTTGTTATTCTTTCCATTATAACCAAATCAACCCTGATATATGATAAGTTCCTTTTCATTGTACTTTTCTAATATCTTCTTCTCTCTGAGTTCAAACCCCTTTACAAAGGTTAGTTCATTTATCTTTATAATGTCCCCTTAAGGAAGGTAGTAGGTTATTATCACTATCTCCATGAAAAGATGAACAATAGAGGAAAAATGATGGTTCATGGATGAAATTATTAAGCTGTATAAATTTCCATAAGATCATCTGTATTAAATCACCTCACATACAATATCTTGTGCTGTTGTCCAGCTTTTTCATGAATATGCCTATTGTTTTCACAGCTAGTACATAACCTCCTCTTGTTTATCAAGGCTTGTGCTGTGTTTTCTTTTTTCATTGAGCTTTTTGCTAACCCTAGTATATACAGCTGAGCATATGACAGGTAGCTAACAAATGTCTACTAATGAATGTTTATTTGGGAAGGGTGACTGTATTGTGTCTCTTACATTACTGACACGAAAGTAGGGTAGGCCCAGAAAGTCACTGCCAGAAATCACCCTTCATTTCCATCACAGATGAAACTAACAGCCTTCAAATAAGCCTCTTTTTCTAAATCCTGTAATGTGTAACATTGCTTCAATATGTGGGTTATTAACTGGGGAATGAATTTAAAAGAAAGAGCATATGGAAATGTCATAATAACGTAGAATATTAGAACATAGATGGACAGCACTCTAGACATGAATCCCTTAAGAATTTGAGTTTCAGATGTGCAAGATGAAATAACTTCTGGGGATCTGATGTACAGCAATGTAGCTATAGTTAACAATACTGTATTGTATACTTGAAATTTGTTAAGAGGGTAAGTCATAAGTGTTCACACACACACACACACAGACACACACACACACACAAAGTAACTATGTGTGGTGATGGATGTTAATTACCTTGATTGTGATGACTATTTCACAATGTATATCAAACATCAAGTTATACATCTTAAATAGATACAATTTTTATTTGCCAGTTATACCTCAATAAAGCTGGGAAAAAAGAGAATATTAGAGTCTGAAGAGAAGACTCCATGGTTTCCTCATTCTCCATCCTCATTCTCGACTTTGCAAGCTTTTGAATTTGACAGAATATTTCAATCTTGTCTCCCATTCATTATTTAACTCACTTTGTGACTGCAAGAAGTTGATATGATGGAGGATATTGTACAATAATCACTAAGGATGGGAAGATTCTCTGAGAATTGCGAGTTAAATTGGATTATCCATTTTAGGTAGGGAGGTCAGACGTCATTATTTGTTTAGAAAATCTTAACACCCCAGAAATTCTAATGTCACTCTTTCCGTGCTAGCCAAAAAACATGTCTTAAGTTGCTCTTTTAAAAATTTTCAGATCAATCCTTGAAGAGAAATGTTGAATTTTAATATGCAATAAAACATGTATAAAGTTTTGCTATTTGGTATCCACTAAAATTTCAGAAATCTATACACAAGGTATTTGCCAACTTAGAATTTTAACATTTTTTACGACTATGGCTGGAAGTTATATTAATCCTTAGCTCTGCATTACTATAGTATGAAACTCATTTGATGGTGTACAAGCCCTCCATAGTGAGCACCCCATAATCTTCCCCATTTCCTTCTCTCTCTATTATCTCCTCATTACAGCTTTATCTGAATGCCATATGCAGGTTTTTCTCACATCTCTGCCTTTGTATACTTTGCTCTTTAGGCCTAGAATGCCCTTCCTTATCGTCTAAGATAGTCTCACTCATTCTTCAAGAACCATCTCAATAATTCCTCCTCATCAAAGTCTTCTCTAATATCTGTGATCCCCTAAGCCTCAGAAGAATTGATTAGTCTTTCTTACTACACCCCTCAAAGAGAAGTGATTATTCCATGTTTTGTGCCACCACCATAGCTTTTACATACTTCTGTGATAGCACTTATAAAGCCACAATGTAAGTATGTGTCTACAGGTGGGTTTCTCTGCAAGATCATGAAGTCTGGAAGGCAGGAAGGCAGAGACTGTATCTGACGTATAACTACATGTGTAATAGGCAGAATTCAAGCGTGAGAATGAACATTCAACAGTAGGTTGCTTCTCAGATTTTAAACAATGGTCGCTTCACCTTTTCAAGTTTTTGCTTCAACTTGTGACACAGTTTTAAATTTCTCTTTATCTTCTCTCACCAAAAATGAGATACATTTGCTTGCAAATAGACAAATTCTGTAAAATTATTTTAGTAATTAGACTATGCATTTTGATAAGATTGTCACTCCAGAGCTAAATTATAATACTGAGGGGATTTTCTTACATCTATTAACAATCAATTGAGTGCCTCCGTTTCTACAATATACCACAAACATTTAAATTTCACACAAATGTATCAGGCAGTTTAAAGTCTGTAAAGAGGTCTGCATTTTGTCTTGAATACTCAGAAATCTTGTGGCTTTTCTGTATCTGGTAATATTCATAAAAACACTAAAATGTAATTAGTACTAATAATGGCTTTTTTTTGTTGTCAAAGTCATATTGTTCCTTGTGCAGATTTATTACTAAGTTTATATATCAAGCTGATACCATAGCAATCATATAAAGCTGTATGAGATTGTTTTAAAGATGTCTTTCTCTTAAATTTAACATATTCTTCACCCTTGTTATATCAGCTAGCAAGATAATTTTAAAGAGCATTACCAAAATGCAAAGAAGTAATCAATCATCATCTAGCAGGCATGAAATACACATGAAATGAGTAAAAATGAACTTCTGCAAAGACTGGATTTTATATGGCAGTATTATAATGTGCTTCTCCATGGTACATATTTTAAATTTATCAACAAAAGTTAGATTAAAAAAATAAGGTTATATTCTTATTTACAACTCTAGCTATTAAATACACGTTTTTCACAAAAATCGATGTGATCAAAAATAAGATGTTAAGACCGGTGGGTATTCTTTTACAATTTAATTTTCACATCCCCTATAGGTACTTGTAGTAAATGTTTCTTTCATATTTTAATTAGGTCACAAATACATGTGTAATAGGCAGATTGGATCAACCTCTAGTAATGAAAAACCTGCATTTTCAGTGGTAAGTCTATTTTCAACTATGAATGATGCATTCTGAATGTAGTTAATGTTAAAAGAAAAATTTCACTTCATGTTATTCATTTTAACTGAATTATGTGGAATAAAATGGTAAATATACCTATATGAGTTTGAACTACAGGGTTTGTAGAATTGGGTTTTCTCTCAGCAGTCAATAAATAAATGATAATGACAACACTAAAGTTATGAATAATGATTAATAATTCTGACAAAGTTAGAGCAACAGCTCCTGACTAAAATCATAATAAAATCAGGAAATGCACTTTATAAAAGAAATATTTTTCTTCGTAACTTCATTACCCAACATTATCATTTTAAGTAGGTGATTAATCCTCCTTGCTGATAAAATTAAATTCTAATAATTGCTTTTCAATACAAATGCACTGCTTTCATTTAAAAGAAGGCTAGTTTACTGAAGAACTCTTACTCACCCTGAATTCAAATATAGCCTCGTAGATTTATTAAGCACTACTGTGATTACAAGTGAACATTATAAATTGCTACTTATACTAAAATTCCGGAAGAAAAAATATGCTTTATGTTCATCTTAGTGTATAACAAATTGTTTTCCTCGCCACTACAATTTATTGCTGTTTTAAATGACACTTTGCCTTTATTTAGTTTAACCTTTTCTAAAGTCTTAGGTCAAATTGTTAGGTCCTGACATTGGCAATTATTAACAATACTATCCTTGTTTTAGCTAAAATTGGATGAAAATGATGCTCCAGAAAGAGTGACAGAGCATTTCCTCTCAGCAAGTCTCCTTAAGAAAGTGGTTTTTGTTCCCTTTGTTTCTCTTTTTTCCCTAGCAGTGAAAGACTTTCTGATATTACAGGTATTTAAGAGTAAGGCAAATTATATTGTATACATATTCAGGTACAAGTTTTACTTGAAAGAGAAAAACAATTCTCAGTTTATCTTTATGCACATGTAAGCAAATATTTTATAAACCTTAAAATATTATCTTAAAGTACTCTGCATATAAATTAATTCTTCTTCGACATTTTAAAAAAGAGTTAATATAGACAATATTTTATAAATGATAGCATATGGGTGCAAGAAAATCAAGTAGCTCCACCAGGAACCATGTTCCAAAGTCCCTCATTTTTATTTGTCCATGAAATCATGAGTTACTCTATGAAATTTGTGTGCAGATTATCATACACACACATACACTTGAAGGGAAGCCTTCAAGTCCACCTCTGTTACTTAGAGACATACATGTACCTGGACCAAGCAAATATCTGACTAGAAATCCTACTAAATGAACTATAGGTCTGATGGCAAACAGATATCTAAGCAAGCAAGGGGTTGGAATCAGAGTTGAGGTGTGACTTGTTGACCAGAAACAAATAGACTGCCAGTTATTTCTCCAGCAAAGACGGGCTTATTTGGGATCAGCAGAGAATTACAAGTTCCCCACATGGCAAGGGAAGGAGAAAGCTTCTCTAGAGAGGAAAGGGAAGTTGGCAGGGCTAGAGTAAACCAGGAGTCCACGGCTTTTCACTGACTGAGTCCTTGCCAGGAAAGAAAAGTCATTCTTCCTCCTGTTGGGCTCTGCTATCTTCACAGGGCACGAGAGCTCCCCCTTCTGGGAGCTCTCTGTTTAATTGTGGTTTCTGTATATTAGTTTTTTACAGCCTCATGAAAGTAGTTTAAAACAAAGAAATATAAGCAGTCTGACAGATCAGAAAAAAAAAGAGTAGAAATTTACAAGTATTTACTTTAGGAAACAAGGTTATAATGTCTGATTTTAGGATACAAGTATTTATTTTCTCTCTGCCCTATTTTTATATTTCCTTCTGTACGGGTGGCTCTGAGTCGGCAAGTGTTCAGAAAGCTTCAGGCAAATTGTTATTCTGAATTAGGCAGGATTTAGCCCTAAATGTGAGCTGATGTAAATGTACAGTGAACAGCTATTCAACTATGGGTAAATTAGTTTGTGTCTGAGTGTATCATAAAACCATAATAAAAATTTGTTTAAACAGAAGTTCTCTTATTTTATAGCGGGTACTACCCGTTGGTTGGTAATGTATATATGCATTACACTAGTTTATATTAAGTATGCAGGCTTACTTTCCTAGCTTGGACCCTCTTAATAATATTTTTATTAATAATGTTTTTATTCATGGAATGTATGTACTTACTTACAAGGTACAAATACTTACTTAAGCTAAGAGGTGAGAAACCGTTGGATGGAACTGTAAACAAGATCCTAACAAATGGATCGTAGCTAGTTCTTTCCCATTGGTGTCTTGTGTTCTTGCCATAGGCATGCAATTCTGAGCTATGCATACAATTATAGATCTCACAAATATTTTTACAGTAATTGTCTTAGTCCATTTTGGTTCCTATAACAAAAATACTATAAACTGCATGGCTTATAAACAATAAACACTTATTTCTCACAGTTCTGGAAGCTGAGAAGTCCAGGATCAGGACACCAGCAGATTCAATGCCTGATGAGAAGCAGTTTCCTCATAGCCAATTTCCTCATAGATGCCCGTCTTTTCACTATAACCTCACATGGCAGAAGGGGCAAGGGAGCTTTATTAGGCCTCTTTTATAGGGCATTAATCCCTTATAATTCATGAGGGTTCCACTTTCATGACCTAAGCACCTCTCAAAGGCCCCACCTCATAATACCATCAGTTAGGGCATGAGGTTTCAACATATGAATTCTAGGCAATACATTCGGTCCATAGCATTCTGCCTCTGAGCGCCCAAAATTCATGTCCTCACATGTCATCAACTCAAAAGTCCAAGTCCAAAGTCCGATCTAATTTTCATCAAAATTAGATATGGGCAAGAGTCAAAATATGAGTCATCCGAGGCAAATTGCTTTCCGTGAACCTGTGAAAACGAAGATGTTATGGGCTTACAAAACAAATGGTGGGACAGGCATAGGGTACACATTCCAATTTTAAAAGGGAGAAATAAGAAAGAAAAAAGGAAGTCCAAGATAAGTCCAAAACCTAATGGGGCAAATAACACTATATGCCAAGGCTTGATGTCTGGCTTTCTGGACACATTGGAGCCTGGGTTCACCATGATGACTTTGTTGGATGCAGCTCAACCAGCAGCTAGTGGGTTGGAATAGTGTGCCTGTGGTTCTGGTCTGGGGTCAGGAGAATAGCCCTACCCTTAGGGCTCAGCTGGGCATTGCCCTAGTTGGGACTCTTTCTCAGGTGGCTCCACCCCCTTGGCCATTCTCTGCCTGGGCCCTGAAGATTTCTGGGGCATTTTTTGAAACATGGAGGCAGCCACACCCCCACATCTTGTGCACTCTGCTGGCAGGCAGGGACAGTACCTGGCTGATGCTGCCCAGGTTTACCACCTGAGGTAAACCAATTTCCAATATGTTCCTCATTCCCCTCTGAGACCTCATCAGCATGGCCTTTACTTTCCATATTTCTGCCAACATTCTGTTTGTGACCTCCTAGGTATTCTCTAAGAAAATTGAGGCTTTCTGTACAGATCTCTTCTTTTCCTTGAGCCCTCTCCAGAATCGTCCTTAAAAGTCCCTTCGTGGCAATGTAGGCCTTTCCTAGCATACACTTCAAAACTCTTCCAGCGTCTAACCAATACCCATTTCCAAAGCTACTTTCACATTTTTAGGAATTTGTCATAGCAGTACACCACTCTTGGTACCAATTTTCCATCTTAGTCTGTTTGAGCTGCTATGACAAAGATACTATAAACTGGATGGCTTATAAACAATAAACTTATATTTCTCATGGTTCTAGAGGTTGGAAGTCCAAGATCAAAGAACTGGAAGATTCAATGTCTGGTGGGGATAATACATTAGTTCATAGATAGATAGTGGCATATTTTGGCTGTGTCCTCACATGAAGGGGCTGGGGATCTCTCTGGAGCCTCTTTTATAGGAGAGCTACACCCTCAGGGCATAATCACCTCCAAATACCATCACCTTGGGGGTTAGAATTTCAACATATGAATGGGGGGGGAACACAAACATTCTTATTTTGACAAAACCAAATATATTTATCGTAAATGGATCAGCAGAAGAATGAAGGCAATTTATTCAGGAGGGAGCAAAAAAAAAAAAAGTAAATTATTCCAGATTTTCAGATTTCACACCATTAAAAGATCATCCAAATTCTCTCACTGAAACTAAAATGTCATAATATCAAATATTACTGCAGGTAAGTCAACATATGTTTAAGTTTGTTAATATTTTTGTAAAATACTATCATATATGTTTGAAAGATAACCATTTGGCTTTAAATTGGCTTAATCTTTCTTAAGTTTTCCATTACAATGAGACTCAATCTTAATGTGCTTAGAAGTTTAGAGTATTATAGAGAAGAACTACTGATGTTCTCTTGAACACTTTCATTATAATTATAACTATTTCCTATTCTCACAATTTCCCCCACACTTTGCAAATAAGGTATGATTTACCAGAGTAAAATCACTGTCTTCCTATCAATTACACTGAAAATATTCTTAGCTAGGTGATAACAGATAGCAATTCAGTATTGATTTCCTTTCTCTGGGTTCTGATTTCAGTTGAAACATAAATTATACACTGGATGAAGATTTGAGAAATATCACATCGAGATACCATTCAATAGAGATGATTTGTTATTCACATAAAAATTTTAGACAACAACCCTTTTTGAAATGTGGTAAGTAGTTTCAGATGATTTCTAGTCACATGACTGGTTGATATCAGTTCATATTAATACATGGCCGATTACCATTAACCTATCCAAAAGTTTTCATCTGGAGACATTTTCTCTAAAAATAGATGACCATTATCTCCACTTATGCCTCTTGAGCCACTCAGCATTTGCAATGTGTACATAATTCTTCCATGTACAAGACAATTGTTAGACAACGTTTCCTCAACCATGTTTCTTAGAATACTGATTCAATGAGTTTCTCTGTAAGAAGAAAAACAAAGTTCTTTTTGGTGAAGTATATTTTAGAAATGCTACAAACCATACCCACCTCTTGGAGATTTATAATACACATGACCATGTGAAAATCTCTGAAAGGAAAGGGGTAGTTTGATATCGTTTAACCCAGTATTTCACAAATAAGTTTGTCCACAGAAAATCGTTTCTTATGGAATACATATTTACATCCCAAGGGAACATGATAAAAATTAATAAATGTTGGGTTGAGAAATTCTCAGAAGGAACTATTAAATATTGATTAAATCTTACTAGTACTGAAATACACACATCATGGTAAAATTATGTATCAGGAAACCCAATAACATAATAAAGAATCTATTAGGTACTTAGAAATAAAAAAGAACTTTAGAAGAATGATTGAAATCCATGTGTAAACATGAAATATTATCTAAATGATTTTTCTCAAGCTAATTCACAATAAGACTGAAAAAGTCAAATTAATAAGGTTCAGCAAATATCTTTATGGTGGAAAGGTAAGAAAGTATACAATCTCTAAATTTTTATTTCCATTTAAATTTAAATTCTATGCATATTAAAATTTTTGAATTTAATTATAGTGAGTATTGGTGAGATTGTGGGGAATAAGAATTCTCATACAATTAGGAGAAAGTATAAAGTGGTATGATATTTTCAGAGTGAAATTTAGCTATATATACCAACATATAAAATGTGTATATTGCGGCTTCCCTGGTGGCGCAGTGGTTGAGAGTCCACCTGCTGATGCAGGGGACACGGGTTCGTGCCCTGGTCTGGGAAGATCCCACATGCCATGGAGTGGCTAGACCCGTGAGCCATGGCTGTTGAGCCTGCAAGTCCGGAGCCTGTGCTCCGCAACGGGAGAGGCCACAACAGTGAGAGGCCCGCATACTGCAAAAAAATAAAAAAATAAAAAAAAATAAAATGTGTATATTGCATATACACACTACCAGGTGTAAAACTGATAGCTAGTGGGAACATGCTACATAGCACAGGGAGCTCACCTCGGTGCTCTGTGATGACCTAGATGGGTGGGATTGGGGGGGTGGGAGGGAGGTCCAAGAGGGAGGGGACATATGTATACATATAGCTGATTCACTTCGTTGTACAGCAGAAACTAACACAACATTGTAAAGCACCTATACTCCAAAAAAAAAAATTTTAGGAATTAAAAAAATAATAAATAAAAAATAAAAGATAAAATCTGTATATTGATTGACCAAAAAAATCCACTGCCAGGAATTTACAGTATGCATATATACTATATGGAAACAAAAGTATACATATCTTTGTTACAACACAACAGTGATTTTACTCTTGGTAAATTATACCTTATTTGCAAACTGTGGGGAAATTGTGAGAATAGGAAATGATTATAATTATAATGAAAATGTTCAAAAGAACATCAGTAGTTCTTCTCTTTAATACTCTAAGCTTCTAAGCACATTAAGATTGTGTCTCGTAATGGAAAACTTAAGAAAGATTAAGCCAGTTTAAAACCAAATGGTTATCTTTCAGAAACCAAAGGCAACGTAAATATCTATTCATAAAAGAATTGGCATATGAATTACAGTAAATTCATATACTTGCATATGATGTCATCATTTTCTGAAGAGATCTCAAAGGTATATTCTTAATAACACTGTGGTTAAGACTATGGACTTCAGACCTTGCTACCTGAGTTCAAATTCTGTCTACATGTATGTTGCTTACTAGCTGTGTGACTTTGGGAACTTACTTAACCTCTCTTTGAATCATTTTTCTCATCTGAAAAAGGGGACTAATAATAGCACCCAAGTCACAGGACTGTTCTGAGGATTACAAACATATTAGATACTACTAATACATCAAAAAAGTAAGATGCAGAGACTTCTACTTCCCAGGTGAGATGGAGTATGTTTTAATAGACCAGTGGTACTACCAAGGACACCTAGAAAAGCAGGATTTAAAAAAGAAACAACATAAATCATCAGTTTAAATATGTTAGAGCTTGTAGAAGCTACAACGTGAAGAAGGGCAAATATTTTAGACAGTAGAATCTTGCAGAGGTGAGCAGATCTTATGTAGTTGCCTTCCCCAATTTGTCATTTCTGAGTATAAGCCAGAGGCTAATAATGTGAGTTTATCCTGGACAGATGGCTGTGAGCAGAGGGAGGAGGGGAAGGAGAGAATCTAGCATAGTTTTTGATAGTCTCACAAGGCTAGAGTGACAAAATTAGAGACATGAAGAGTCAAGCATGTGACCAGTTTTTTTCTCAAAACATTTGCTGAATTGTGAAGCTGCACAGGTCAGGAGATAAAGGTGTGAAGCTGAAATCCGCTAATAAGAACAGAGTTTTCGGCAGTCTTGCTGTGCTTAGGAGAAAAAGGTAAGAGGTTAGGACCTGCCAAGGGATGAGGCCCTGGGAACACAGTAAGCTGTCAGGTGAAATCTCTGGAGGGTTATGCCCTAGGAACAGGAATGACTCAGAAGTAGAATCTTAGCCTTACCAAAACTGCAACCTAGACTTGTGTCATCTTGGTCTCTCAGTGGATAAAGGTGATCAGCTCGCATTATGCTGTACAAAAGAGGAAAGTTTAAATCATTTCTGATTGAATAGAATGTCATCTGGAACCTGTACAATTTTAAACAAAAGTTCCAAAATTTAATGATAATTATTAAACATCCTAAGGGTTAGGACCAGAGGCCCCAAAACAAGGGAAAAATCAAACACTAGAAACTGACATACAGGTGATCAAAATTTTGCAATTAGTAGACAATGAATTTTTTGATATAACTACTATTGACCCTTGAACAACATGGGTTTGCACTGGGATTTTTTTCAGTAAATACAGTACTATGTGATTTGCAGTTGGCTGAATACACAGATGAGGAGCACAGGATGTGGAATGCTGATTATGGGACTTGAGCATCCATGTATTTTGGTATCCTCGGCAGGTCCTGGAACCAATCCCCTGAGGGACAGTGTAATATGTTCAATAAAATAATAGTATAAGAATTTTACCATAAAAATAGAATATATAGAAAGTATACAAAATAGAAAATATAGAATATACAATAAAAATAAAATGACTGCCTTAAAATGTCAAATACATGGCTTTAATAGTAAATTAAACAGTGTAAAGTGAGAATGAAAAAGATGTCAAATATAGAAAAGGGGATAAGGGACATATTGGGCACATTAAAAAGTTCTAACATACCAGTAATTTGTTATCTGTAAGGAAAGAAGAGAAAATGAGACAGAAACAATATCTGAAGAGAGTATATCTGGAATTTCTCATAATTGATAAACCCACAGATTCAAGAATTTCTGAGAACCCCAATAAAGATACATTCAATAAAAATCACACCTAGACATATCAAGATTACACTGACAAAAACCAAAGACAAAAAAATAAAATCTTAAAAGCAGGTTGGAAGGCAAAAGGTACATTACAACCAAAGGAACAATAATATGACTTGGCAACTGGTTTCTCAGTGGAAATGAAAACTAAATGGATGACTATTGAAACTGAAATAAAATACTGGCCAAACTTGAATTCCATGCTCAGTGAAAATACTTTTCAAAAATGCAAGTGAAATAAAGATATTGTCAGATGAACAATAAGTAAGAGATGTTGTCACCAGTACACTTATCCTAAAAAAATGCACAATGAAGTACTTGAGGTAGAAATAAAATTATTCTAGATGGAAACAAAAAAATATGTAGTAGAATGAAAAACACATGAAAGGGTAAATATGTGCATAAATTTAAAAAAATAGAATTATAATACAAATGTCTTCCATTTAAAATTTGTATAGAATTAAAATAGATGACAACAATATTGGAAAATGCGGTAGGGAATAAAGTGGATTAATAGATTGGAAGATTCTAGTATTATTGGGGGAGTAGTGGAAGATATATATATCTTATAAAATTATTTGAGTCATTCAAAAGAAGTTAAGAAAAGAGAGAAAAATAGAACAGGAAGGTATAATGAAAAAGAAATAGCAAGATCGTGGGTATCAATAAAAAGATATGAGTAATTGCATTATATATAATGGATTAAATTCTCCTTTAAAAACCTAAAGGTGGGAGGTTAAATATAAAACAATTATATGCTGTTAATAAATTTTAAAGCAGAAAAATAGAAGATTGAAGATAATATGCCATGCATATGCTAACTGAAAAAAATCTGGTGTGTCCATAATAATATTAGAGAAGACAAGAAGCATTTTTAGACATAAAAAAGGGATATTTCAAAATGGTGCTGTGGGGTACAGTTATCTTTTCGAGTTAGTGTTTTTGGAAACAGAAATCAGATATTCCATGTAAAAGAATGAAGTTTGACTCCTCTCTTGAACCATTAACAAAAAATTAACTCAAATGGATTAAAGACTTAAATGTAAGACTTGAAACCCATGAAACTCCTAGAAATAAACGAAGGAAAAAAGTTCCTTGACATGGGTCTTGGTAACAGTTTTTTGGAAATCACACCTAAAACACAAGCAGCAAAATAAAAAATAAACAAGTGGGACTATATCAAATTTAAAAGCTTTTGCACAGCAAAAGAATCCATCAACAAAGTGAAGCAACAACCTACAGAATGGGAAAAAATATTTGCAAATCATCTATATGATAAGGGGTTACTATCCAAAATATATGAAGAACTCATACAACTCAATAGCAAAAAAACAAAAAAATCCAATTCAAAAATGAGCAAAGGACCTGAAAGCACATTTTTCCAAAGAAGATATTCCAATGGCTAACAGGTACATGAAAAGGTACTCAATATCACTAGTCATCAGGGAAATGCAAATCAAAACTACAATGAGATATCACCTCACACCTGTTAGAATGGCTTTTATCAAAAAGACAAGTAATAACAAATGCTGGCATGGATGTGGAGAAAAGGGAACCTTTGTGCACTGATGGTGAGAATGTAAATTGGTTGCAGCCACTGTGGAAAATGGTATGGAGGTTCCTCAAAAAATTAAAAACAGAACTACTATATGATTCAGCAATTCCACTTCTGAGAATATACCTGAAGGAAACAAAAACACTAACTCGAAAAGATATCTGTACCCCCATGTTCATAGCAGCATTATTTACAATAGCTAAATATAGAAACGACCTGTGTCCATTGATAGAAGAATGAATAAAGAAGTTGTGAGAAAGAAAAGAGAAAGAAATTATATATACACATATAATTCACCCATAAAGAATGACGCAATCCTACCATTTGTGACAACATGGATGGATCTTGAAGGCATTATGCTAAGTGAAATAAGACAGAGAAAGACAAATACTATATGCTCTCACTTACATGTGGAATCTGAAAACAAAACAAAACAAAAAAACAAAAACCCCCCACTAAACTCAGAAAAGATCAGATTTGTTGTCACCAGAGGTGGGGGATGGGAGGATGGGGAATGGGAGAAAAGATGTAGAAACCTACAAACTTCCAGTTATAAGGTAAATAAGTATGAGGGATGTAAAGTATAACATGAAGACTATAGTCAACATAGCTGTATGGTACAATATATAGGAAAAATGTTAAGAGAGTAGATCTTTAGAGTTCTCATCATGAGGAGAATATTTTTTCTTTTATTTTTATTGTATCTACACGAGATGATGGACGTTAACTAAACCTATTGTGATAATCATTTTATACCACATTTAAACCAAGCATCATGCTGACAACTTAAACTTATACAGTGATGTTTGTCAATTATTTCTCAATAAAACTGGAAAAAAAGGAAATTTAAAAAATGGTGAAAAGGTCAATTCACCAGAAAAATATAAAAATTCAAATGTATATGCCTCTGATAACATAAATTTAAATACTTATAAAGAAAAAGTTGATAATGCTCAAAAGGAAAGCCAGATATATCTAGTATTGCACTGTAAGATATGAACATACCTTTCACAATAACCAACAGTATGAGCAGATAGTAAATCAGTAAGAATATGAACAATCTGAACAACAAAATTAACTAATTGAAATATGTATCAGAAAAATAAAAATCCTAATAAACATTAGCAAATCAAGCCCAATGATTTATTTCAGAAATGCAAGTTAAGTTTAATGTTTGAAAACCAATAAAATTCACTGCAAAAACTCATATGATAATTCTAGATAGATGACTAAAATACATTTGACAAAATTCAATACTCAGCCAAGATTTTTTAAAAATCTTAGCAAACTAGGAATATAAGGGAATTTTCTTAATTGGAAAAGGGGTATCTTCAAAAAATATAGTAAGAATCATACTTTAATGAAGTATTGTAAACTTTCCTCTGAATTTGGGAACAAGAGGAGTGTATTTACTATTACCATTCTAGTCAACATTGTATTGGAGGTATTACCTAATGCAAATAAGCCAGACAAAGAAATAAAAGGTATTGATTGAGATTGGAAAAGAATAATGAAACTTGTCTTTATTCTCAGATGATATCATTGAGTATGAAGATAATCTACAAGCTCCTACATAAAAAGTAAATATTAGAAATGAGAAGAGAGATTGGCAATTTCAATGGATACAAGGCCAATGCACAACTTTTGATTGTATTTCTAAATACTAGCATTAAAGAAATGGAAGGTAAAAGTTTTACAATGTCATTTATAATACTATTAAAATATCAATTACCTAGGAAGAAATTTAAGGGAAGTTGTGCAGTGCACTACAAACTGTAAAATATTAACTGACTGAAATAAAGTCTTAAACAAATAGAGGAATATACTATGCTCCTGGAATAAAAAGCTCACAACTGTAAATATGTGAAATCTCTCCAAGTATTTCATGGATTTAACACAATTCAAATTAACCCCCAGATTTCTTTTTTTTCGTCTTCTTTTTAAAAATATTTATTTATTTATTTATTTAGGCTGCACTGTATGGCTTGTGGGATCTTAGTTCCCTGACCAGGGATCAAACCCAGGCCCTCGGCAGTGAAAGCGCTGAGTCCTAACCACTGGACCACCAGGGAATTCCACACCCCTCCCCAGATTTCTTTTTAAATCGATAAATTGTTTCTCAAAATATGGATATGAAAAGTTCAAAGAATATCCAAGTTTGTATCGCAGAAAAGAATAAACCTGCAGGATTTACACTATCAAATTTCAAGATTTACGATGCAAAAAGTAATTAAGACATTTTGACCATACGACCCGGCAATCCCACTACTGGGCATATACCCAGAGAAAACCATAATTCAAAAAGACACATACACCCCAATGTTCATTGCAGCACTATTTACAATAGCCAGGTCATGGAAGCAACCTAAATGCCCATCAACAGACGAATGGATAAAGAAGATGTGGTACATATATACAATGGAATATCACTCAGCCATGAAAAGGAACTATTAACGCATATATGTGGAACCTAGAAAAATGGTATAGATGAACTGGTTTGCAGGACAGAAAGAGAGACACAGATGTAGAGAACAAACATATGGACACCAAGGGGGGAAAGTGGCGGGGGCGATGGTGGTGGTGGGATGAATTGGGAGATCGGGATTGACATGTATACATAATATGTATAAAATAGATAACTAATAAGAGCCTGCTGTATAAAAAATAAATAAAATTCAAAAATTCAAAAAAAAAGACAGTTTGGTATTGGTGCAAAGGTAGCTAATAAATTATGGAATAGAGTCCACAAACTGGAGCCCCACACATGATTTTCATCAAAGACTCCACTGCAATTAATAAAAGAAAGAAAATGTACTTTGTAAATTGAATATCTACATGGAAGAAAATAAACTTGATACCATAATTGGAGATTGATCATATATCTAAATATGAGAGTTGAAAGAATAAAACTTCTAGAGGAAAACATAGAAGAATATCTTAATGAACTTGGAATAAGGAAAGAATTCTTTATCAGCACACCAAAATCACTAATTATAAAATTTTTTAATTGCTAAATTTCGCTTCATTAAAAGTTAGAATTGGGGCTTTTTTGGTGGCGCAGTGGTTACGAGTCCGCCTGCTGATGCAGGGTACACGGGTTCGTGCCCCGGTCCGGGAGGATCCCACATGCGGCGGAGCGGCTGGGCCCGTGAGCTATGGTCGCTGAGCCTGAGCGTCCGGAGCCTGTGCTCCGCAATGGGATGAGGCCACAACAGTGAGAGGCCCGTGTACCGCAAAAAAAAAAAAAAAAAAAAAAGTTAGAACTTCTGTTTATTGTAAAACACTACTAAGAAAACAAAGAAAAGGCAAGCTATGAACTAAGAGATTTTTCAGAATGCACATATTTGCAAAGTTCTCATGTCTAGAAAAAATTAAGTGCTTCTATAAATAAATGAGAAAAAGGGAAACCCCACTTTAAAAATGAGTAAAGAATTGAAGAGACACTTGACATAAGAGGAAATAAAAATGACAATAAGCAGGTGAAAAGGTGATAAACATCCTCACTGCTAGGGGTAGTGAAAACCACGATGACATACCACTGCACACATACCAGACGGAAAAGAGGGCCAACAGTACCAACACTTGGCAAGAATTTAGAGCAACAAGAACTCTCTTACAAGTCCATTGATGGAACTGTAAAATAGTACAACTTCTAAAAAAAGTTAGTACCTATTGTAGCTAATCATAAGCCTACTTTACAATACAGCAATTCCATTCCTGAGTATATATCCAACATAAATGAGTTGATATCCACCATAAAATATGTGCAAGGATGTTCATAGCAGCTTTATACAAAATAGTCAAAAACTAAAAAAAATACCCATCAACAGTAAATGGGTAAGGATAATGTGCTATATTACTACAATGGAATATTACCAAAGCAATTAAAAAAAAAAAAACCCTAGTGATACATGCAACTATATGGATGGATCTCACATATATAATGTTGAGTGAAAAAAGTGAGAGGCAAGAATACATTCCATATGATTCTATCTACATGAAGTTTAAAAACAGGCAAAACTAACATGTGATGATAAAAATCAAATAGCAGGGAAAGGAGCATTCTGGCAATAATCTGTTGGAAATAATCTGTATTATAATAAATGTGTGTGCATGTGTATGTGTGTATATATGCATATACACATATATATGCACACACACATATGTGTGTGTGTCTGTGTGAGTGTATTATTAGTATACCGTTATTTTGTTTGGAGTACTTTACTGTATATAATTTATACCTTAAATACAATTTAAGATATATGAGACTATTATAAATAATTTTATACATTTCTCAGTTTAGATGAAAAGGACAAACTATACTTGGAAGCTGCAGTCAAGTAAAATTGACACAAGAAGAACTAGAAAATCTTAACCATCTTAGAATCCATAAATAAATTGAATCTGTTGTTATAAACCTTCCTACAAATATACTCTGTGCCAGAGAGCCGTACTGGTGAATTCTTCCAAGTACTTAAACAAATTTACCCAGTGTCTCCCAGAGAATAGGAAAAAAGGAACAACTCCTTCACTTTTATGAGGCTAGCATGACTTGATACCCAAACTGATAATAATAATAACAAAAATATTACTGACTTTTATCTCTCGATAACATAGATATTATAAATAAAATAGTAATAAATCCAAACCAGTAACATATGGAAAGATAATGCAAAAGGACCAAGAGGGGATTATTTCAGGAAAGGAAAATTGGTTTAGTACTAAAAAATAAATAATTTCATGTAATGTAAAATACTAACAGAATAAAAGACAGAATTACATGATTATTTCAAAATAGATTCAGACAGTAACATTTGATAAAATTCAAGACCTCAAGGACATAACACTGAGTGAAAGAAGCCAGACAAAAAAGAGCACACACTATCCCATTTTTATCAAATTCAAAACAGGTAAAACTGGTGGTGTTAGAAGTCATCATCACAGTCCCTTTTGGTAACAGGAAGGAGGTAGTGACTGGGAGGAGGCATGAGGGGGTATCGATGTGCCTGTATTGTTCTGCTTACTGAACTGGTTGTTGGTTGGTTATCAGGATGCATTGAATTTGCGAGAATTCTTTGAGCTATGACTTGTGATTTGTGAACATTTTTCTGTGTTATATTTCAGTAAAAAAACCATTTTTAGTACCTTATATAAGGTACTAAAGGAAAATATAAATTTGTGAGATGATTCTAAAAAAAGCAGCATAAAACAGGTACCCCGTATTGAAAATAATCCTTCTGTTGTCATATATCCCAGCTATAGACTTTGAAGCATGTTAAGAAGATAAAAGGTCAATGCATACCAATTTGTCAATCATGAAGTGCTACTTATGGGAACATACTCTTACTCCACTGCTAGGTATAAAGGGGTTGGAGAGTTTTTCTAAAGCTTTCTTCAAAGTTCAGATGCTTTTCTAATTGCAAGGGGCCTATTATGTTTCTGGAGATATACATTTTAAAATGAGTATCATGGGATGATAGAAATAAATGTGTAAAATTTTATACAGCTCCTAAAATGTAAAACTGGCTTTTAAATGAAGCATAATTGCCTTAAGAAATTCAAATGCAAAGAAAATAAAGCAAAAATTTTTTAAAACCTCCCTAAGTGTAAATGTATAGCAGAGCATTTTATAAATCAATCCTGATACACATAAAGAGAAATATGTGAGATGCTAAGATTTTACATTATTGAATAAAAATTGATACTCATCCAATCAAATAACATTTGTAAGTGAAGTGAAATATACAGTGTGATGGAGCCACATTACATTTTAGATGAAATTTATTATTTAAATGCTGAGTTTTCTTATTCTTTCAGTTAAAATTAAGTGAACATATACTATGTTCCATGTACTTTTCCAGGTTCTGAGGATGCATAAGCAACTTTAGCTGAGAAAAATTCCCTAGACTGTTCACTAGCAAGTAGGAATAAGAACATCACAGCCAAAGCCTGAGTCTCAAATGAAGTTAAGCATTTAAATCATACCTGGCTTTCTTCCATGTAATTTGCTCAGGTTAAAAAGCAATGAGCAAAGTGAGCTCTGAGAGAGACCAGATAATTGAAAACTCAACAGCTAAAAGCAGTTCTTCTCAAATTTTAAACTGCATCCTCTGACAACCATTGTATAAATGAGTACTCTGGGCCCAGCCAGGAATCTGCATTTTCTCTGGTTTGGTTTGGTTTGGTAAGATAGATACTGGATAAATTTAGTGCAGCTAGTTCCAGGACCATATTTGAAGATATGCTGACCTCTGCAAAGGAAGCAAGTGTCCAAAGACTGACCAAACTTAAACTCCATTTTCTCCATCCATTTTTACTTCTAACTTGTAGGAAAATATGAGTGATTGAAAATTTATTGTGGCTTTTATTTCCATTTACAGTTAAAAACACACAGGGAAAAAATAAGTTTCTCATCTGATAGGATCATAGACAATATTTTAAAGATATTTGCAAAAAATAAAACAGAGAGAAATAAAATGTAGTTTGTATATTTGCCTGAGGCATGTTTTTTTAAGATACTTAAAAAATCATCCTCATTTACCCTCTTAAGAGAAACTAAAGACACATACAAAGAAGGAATGTCTGGGAAAAAAGCCATGACTAGCAATGACCTGTTGGAAAATGAGAAACATTTTTAATTACTACCATGTTTTAGCAAGTTTTCTATATCTCCAAATCCATGGGACCATGACCGGTATTTTATGTTTCAAAAGTATACTTCAATAAATTATTTTAATAATATTTTTACTTAGATATGATCATAATATTTGCTCTTTGAATGATCCTTCCTTTTTCAACTGTTATTTTCTTGCTACAGTCCTCATCTTTTGAATTTTGAGGGTGTTGAGAAGAGAACTAGTTTAACAGTAAAGTGCTATATCATTTTTGTTGCCCTGTTGAGTACGTAAATATTTTCTATATGAATTCAACTCTTATACCTTTAATAGTTTATAAAATATGTCCACTTTGGACAGGCTAAATAAAGATCAACATAAAGACCAAAAAAAAGTTTTACATAATCATTTCAAGTCTAAATGCAGTTACATACATAAGCATTCTTATTTTACACTAACTTCCGGCTCCCATTAACAAATGGGCTTTACAATTTTAATAACTCTACATCTCATTAAAAAAATGTCAACTTATTTTTTGGAAAATATGATTCTAGGAAGATGTTGAAAGTACAACTGACATAGAACAGTGAATAACACCTTTATTTAATAGCTAATATAAAACAAACCTAGTAGATAATAGTTACACAATGGGGGCTATTTAATGCTGAGTTGTAGGATATGAAAAAATGTTTTCAATTCACTCGGGGGAGTAAGCCACTCCTAGAGGTCAGATGTTTGGTGATGCATTGTAGCATGGTGGACAGAAATACCCAGGGAATTCCTATGTAAAGTCATATCTCAAAGCCTGAGTGATGTCACAGTGAGTGATGATAGACATTTGAGAGATGAGATGCTATATGAATGTATGGACATTTGTAAATGGATTAGTAGTGGCTGCACTACATAGAAGAGTCTTGAAGATAATCTTTTTTTTTTTTTTTTTTTTTGTGATACGCGGGCCTCTCACTGCTGTGGCCTCTCCCGTTGCAGAGCACAGGCTCAGCGGCCATGGCTCATGGGCCCAGCCGCTCCGTGGCACGTGGGATCTACCCGGACCGGGGCACAAACCCGTGTCCCCTGCATCGGCAGGCGGATTCTCAACCACTGCGCCACCAGCGAAGCCCGAAGATAATCTTAATCTAAGCCAAGATTTCCCAAACTTGCCACTGAGATACTATTTAGAGCCTTGAATCAAAACAAGATCTCATTTATTTCAAAGCAGTTACAACTAATACTCAAAGAATAAACTGATCACCTGGTAGGATCTGGTACAATGATTCATAATGTTTTTATTTATCTATTTATTTATTTATGCATTCAATCATTCATTCATTCATTCATTTGCTGGGCCATGCGGCTTGTGGGATCTTAGTTCCCGGACATGGGATTGAACCCGGGCCCTCAGCAGTGAGAGCATGGAGTCCTAACCACTGGACCACCAGGGAATTCCCCATAATGTTTTTAAATTTGTAGAAATACCAAAACCAAGTGTTGCTAGTGAAAATACCACTTTCCCAATTGCCATACTAGTTTGGGTTTAAAATAGATTTTTCTTCTGGGGATTCAGTCACTTCATGTTTGTCTCATATTTAAACCAAAAACAAAACAAAACAAAAAACCATAGCAACTACTTTCTGCAGAATGCGAGCATGCATTTATAAAGGGTCAAACTCAATGGAATGTTAGTTCTCTGGGTTACTTCTCATCAACATTTTCTCAAAAATGGGCCAATAAAAGTGGAAAAAACAAAGCATCTTTTTAGGCCAGGGTATCAGTGCTACTCTCAGTATTTTACACAATATGATGCTGAACAACAAATTGGGAAATTAATACAGCAAATATCAAATTTGACTGAACTAATATTACTGAAGGTGAGTGGAGATGTGTGTGAACTTCTGGAATTTTTGAAGCAAACAACATGTTACTAGCACCCATAAATTAGAATATACTAAGGAGAATCCCTTCTCTTAATCCAATATACCAACTCTTGAAGGTAAAAAGAATGTTAACGAGAATATCTAGAAGAGTGTATATGAAAAATATCCAATTCCATTATATATATACAGATGTTACAGTTCTCATTTACAATGAAGTGAGATGTTCCTAACCATCAAGAAAGCCAAATAAATCTCATTTTTACTTAAAAAATCAGAAAATCAATTTGTTCAAAATGTAGTAGGCATTTATTATGCCATGCACTTTATTGAGGAGTAAAAATTCAAAAAAACATGGTCTTGCAAGATGCTTACAATATTAGAAATATATAAGTAAATCTCTAATGACAGTAAAGTGTAATAAAAATATAAAATTTGGGGATTTAGCGCTTCATTCATAATTGGCTTCAAAGAGATCTTTAAAACAGGAAAAAATGCTAGCCATTATAAAATGTTGCAAAATTTGTAAATATAGATGGTAAATCAAAGAGATTAAAAATTTCTTGGCATCCCACCTTTATACATTCCTGTATTTTTTTTCTGATTATAAACACACCAAAAATTTTAAGGGTCTAGAATGAGACTAGATCTTTCCAGATACACAGATTTTTAACATGGCTAATTTAGAATAGTTCCTTTCTGAAATATTCAGTTATTTACAGAGAGGTTAAATAGCTTCTTGTTGGTTATGTAATCTGACCTGTAAAACAGACTGGATAGCAAGAGGTAGTTTGTTTCATCTATTATTTAAAACAGATTTTCTAGCAGCACACTCTAACACTGAGTTTAAAATTAGTTTCAGGTGTTGAAACTTTCTATGATGTTTTGCTCCATCAACTGCCACTGAAAGTGACATATCCTCTATTTATAACTCACTTTATTTCCCAAGACACTCCTAAGAAACTTCAGGCTAAGGTCAATTGTAAGAAACATATCCTTGGGCAGAATATAATTACTAGTTATTTCTAAAATTAATTTTTTACTATAGGTATTTCCCCTCAAAATACACCAAGGATAGCATTTAAGATATAACTTTTTCCTTACATCTAGTTAGGAACACTAGATGTGTTCAAATAAATAAATTAGAGGTTAAATATATTGAGAATTTTTAAAAAGTGATAGTTCAAACTCTAATTTTCAAGTTATCCAACTTGGTACCTTTTAAAGAAAAACATATAAAGAAAACAGATTTTCTATATGTTTGATATATTTCAAAACTTCCTTGCCCATACTTAAATTATCATGATTTCTCCCCACAGTAATCATAGGTATATGTTCTGTTCCACATGTAGTGTACTATTAATACTTAAGGATTGGGCTGGAATGTTTGTATCAATCAATTATAAATTGAAACAAGTTTAAAAACAGCCCCTGACACCTCATAGCCCATGAGGATGTCACTGTCAAAAAAACAGAAAATAACAAATGTTGTTGAAGATACAGAGAAATCGGAACACTTGTGTACTGTTGGTGGGAATGTAAAATGGTATAGCCACTATGGAAAACAGAAATCAAAAACAGAATTACCATGAGATTCAGCATTTGCATTTATGGGTATATATCCAAAATAATTGAAAGCAGAGTCTGGAAGAGATAATTGCACACATATGTTCATAGCAGCATTATTCACAATAGCCAAGAGGTAAAAGCAACCCAAGTGTCCCTCAACAGATGGATGGATAAAAAATGTCGTAAATACAGACAATGGAATACTATTCAGTATTTAAAAGGAAGAAGTTTTGACATGATACAACATGAATGAAGCTTGAGGAACTTATACTAAGTGAATTAAGCTAGTTAAAAAAAGATAAATATTGTATGATTCTATTTATATGAGGTACCTAGAGGAGTCAAACTCAGAGCTAGAAAGTAGAATGGTGGTTGCCAGGGGCTGATGGGGAGGGAGGAATGGAAAATTCTTGTTTAATGTGTGTAGAGTTTCAGTTTTGTGAGATGACAAAGTCATGGAGATTAGTTCCACAGCATGAGTATACTTAACACTACTGAACTGTACACTTAAAAATGCGTAAGATGGTAAATTGTATGTGTGTGTTTTACCACAATGGAAAAAATTTTAAATTAAAAAAAGTCCCCATTCTTTAAGAAGGCAACTAAGGAAACATTTTACATTCTTATTATTTCTGGAGCCATGGTTCGTCTAGCATGATTATGCTGAAACCATCTTTTTAAAAACTGATTCAAATACCCCAAGTTTTTAAAGTGAGGAAAAACAAAGCATTATTTATCATCCCTTGGGAGCATCCATAAGCCAAACACCTTTGCTTAGGGCAATATTCATAAAGAAAGACCAGAGAGAAAGAAAGAAGAGAGCTCTTTACACATGACATATGAGGATATCGTAGAATTTGCTCTGGCTTGTGATAAATATATACAGAGCAAATCAAATTACAGGATGTCCTATTTTAAGAAATCCCATTTTCTACACAAATGAAATAGGGCTTAATTTATTACATTCTGAAAGTATCCTTTAATATTCTTTGAAATAAGGGATTCCATTACATCGCTTAGCTTGTATGTGAAGACTAAAGTACTTGTCTCAAGAGGTGGAGGCAGTGGCAACGTGTTAGAAACCACTGTCCATTGGAAATCAATCCATAATAAAGATGACACTTCTAAAATTATAATGTAAATCAATGAGGGAATATATGATTCCATTTTCAAAAATGTGCTTTATGTACAAATGTCCAGGAATGCATCTATTGTGTAAAACGGCATCTAGTTTTAGTCATATATGGCATAATTCAAAAACAAAAAGCACACTCAACCCTATATCTCTGGGTCAGTAAGGTAGGAGGAACAAAAATGAGCCATATCTCAGGTGCTGGGGGATGTTATTTGATGAATTAACTAGGAGCCTAGAGGAAACTAAAGTTTCTGCCCTCTGACTGGAACATTCAAGTTTATCATTTGTGTGTAACATAAAAGGGCAATTTAGATGTTAAAATTTAATCAACATGAAACATTAATGCCTTAGGTTGAAACAGAGAATGGCACAATAATGGCATTAGAAAGGGTGAAAATAGCACCATTACTCTCATTGACATCATCAACGTGTTTGCTTCAGTGAACTGTACCTCAAAAATGGAAAAACAAAAAATTCATTTGTAAGGAAATTATCATCAATACTTAGCTTTCTTCTTGCCCAACTGCAGAATGACCTACATTCTACAAAGGATACAAAAACATCTAACCGAAATATAGATTTTTCTTTATTTACAACAGCAACATTTGGTAGATTTCCCTTATCTTCTTTTGGTTAATATGATTCATTAGGAAAGTTTATAATAAAAGTTGATCATTACCAAATGAAAAGATGAAATATTACTTTTGGGTGGCCACTAAGTGGTGTTTAATATTCACTAAACAAACAGTCATTTGGTCATCCGCCTACAAGTCATTAATTTCCTACTATGTGCCAGACATATAGTAATGCATATGTATATATATATGTGCAGACCTATTAAATATAGGTGGGTTTTGGAATGAGAACCAGAAGACCTTGCTTCTGAGATAGTACACCCCTCCCAGCCTCTCCCAAGTACCATTTCTATAGCGATGATTCCCACATCTGTAGCTCTAGTCCTAACTTCTCTTCTGAGCTTCAGAATCATATTTCTAACTACCAACCAGACATTTCTATCTAGAAATACCACAGGCACTTCAAATTTCACAAGGTCAAATTGTAACAGTCCCGTATGTATACATGTCCGTGCTCATACATGCCAGGCACTCACAATGTACTTTCAAACCAGTATTAACTCTGCCCACTCTTATTTTACTTGCCAGACCCAGCTCAAGTATTGACTCTTCTGGGAGCTCTCAATGACCTTTCTAGCAGACTTAATTGTTACTCGCTCCATATTCTCGTTGTACATACTATATACCCTTAATACAATATTTACTTTGTCTTGTCATTAGTGAATTTTTATAATTAATGAATTAGGTATCTTTTGCCTTTGCTACATCATAAAACTTTATGGCAGATGTCCTGTTTCATTGTTGCTGTCTCATTTTTGTGTCTGAATGGATTAATTTAAAAACACTCAAATAAAATGGTGTTTTTACAAGGAAATTCTGTTTCAGTAGGTCTGAGCTGAGACTTGAGGGTCATGGCAACGTCCTGTGGCCACACTGCCCTTTCGATGATACCACACTCCAATGATCGATATTCCTGGGTTTGCAGCAGGCCAGTAGTGGGAAATACTTTTAGGCAGCCCTTTCAGCAGCTCTTAAAATAACACCCCTTAAAGCAAACACCTATGGCCTATGCAGCCTTTCTTTGACTTTAGTACATGTCGTTCTCACTGAACTGCATCCCTGAGCGGCTCATATAGTGACATGTTTAATGTAGCTAGGTTACCCAAGACTTGCAGAGATTAGGCAGCTGTCAGTAAAACATTCGGGAGGGCTTTGTGAATTGCTTTCTAAAATCACTCTAAATTAGCAATTAATGGAAAATTTTTGACAACTTGTTCAACACGGAGTACAGTTGGATAAAAATCAACCTCTGGAGAATTCAACACTGTTTATCATTAATGCTAGAGTATATTTAACAGATAAATTTTTTCCAGAGTAGTCATCTCAATTTATTTCAGTGGATATCCTTGATTAGTAAATTCTTTCTCCCCCCTTTAAAGAAAATTTAGAAATTATCTCATCCATATAGTAAAGGGGAAGAACAAACTTGGGGAGGAATATATGAATATGTAGTTAGGGATAAATGGAATTAATCTTTTTTTTTATGCATTGTTATAAGTAACTAACGTTTTTCAGGCAACAGTGATGGGTAATTTGTACTTAGAGACATGTATTCCATTGTTTATTTTAAGTGAACTATATGCATGGGTTCCTTGAAATGCTGGCATGGTTACTTTTTCAATTACAATTACATTTTCAATTATTTCATACTCACAGGTTACACAATTAATTGTACTTCTGTAGATCACTTTGACCCAGAACTAGAAAATATTTCAAAAGAATTAAACTTCTACTAATATAAATACGTACAGAGTTAGGCTATCTAGTTTTTTAAAAGGCTAGTCATGTGATTTGGCATCAAGGAGATACACCCTAAATTATGAGAAAGTTAACAGTGAGTCAGTGATGAAGTTAAGGGCTAAGCCAGAGAACAAATCAGGGTAGAGATGTTCCTTCTATTTCTTGAAAATACGTCACGTAGAAAGCGTCATTTCCTCTGAAAATGTTCTCCCAATGTCCCAAAACGATGACAAAATCAAAAACAAAACGATGACATAAAAATACCCTATAACCTACAAGAAGACAGGCAGTGAATACTTTGGTGACGTTCTTGGGTAATGTTTGAAAAAGTTTTCAGCAAATACACACACACACACACACACACACACACACACACACACACGAAGTAAAAAGAGAAACTGCCTACAAAAAAGATCTTTCAAAACTAATTTTGTAAAAAACAAAATATTTTAAAGGAATCTTCAAATTTAAGTATTTGCAGGTGGAAATACTAAATTCCAGTGCCATCTAAAATGTATACGTTTTCCTTTATCTTCTGGTATCACATATGGAAAGTTTATGAATGGATAAGCACCACGGCCTGACCTAGAAATGAATTAGGGCAAATTTTATGGTAAAAAGGCAGGAAAACAACAATATTCCAAACTATTTATGAGTAAAATTTTTACTCTTATTTATGCATTTACTTATTTTTTCATAGCCTTGAACTTTAGGTCTCCAGGGGCAAATACATTCATTCAGTAAATATTTACTGATTGCCTATATGCTAGGCATTAGTGGAGAAATGTGAGAATATAAAGATGACACTTACATTCTCTGCTCTTAAGACACTTAAAACTGAGCTGGAGACACATACATGCACACAAATACATTTTACTGCTATATAACCACAACTATATAAACCTGTTAAAACAATCTCTGTAAACAAAAACTGCTTTTTTTCCTGTGTTTCTTAACTCCCTTTTAGTACCACTCAGTATATTACTCAGTTGCTTCAGATTTGCAATTGAACAGCATGTAGTGGACACCAAGCCAGCATCTGAGTGCCAAAACATTTAAGGAAAAACAGACATGCCACAATACTAATGCAAGGTCAGCACAACCTGGCCAGTTGTGAGGAAGGGCCAGTCTCCCTTCTCACTTCCAATATTCTCACATATGGAGAAGTACAACCTGTTTTCCTAACAATCCGTGCTTTGTATTTGTCTATGCTCCAAAGTATCGATACTTTTCTTCAACCTAATCCCATTTACTTTTATTTTCCGCCCCATCTTCTTGAGATAAACTTCCTGTGTCCTTGATAATCGTATATTATTATATTGAGGGTCATAACATCACTACTTTTTAACAATATATTTATTCTACTTTAGGTAAGAATCTTTGAAATTGACAAAATTAAATCTTAATAAATTGGACTTTACAAATTAAGAATCTTTTTCAGAAGGAGTTGGGACGGGCTTATTTTCCTTTTTTGCAATTTTTTCCTGTGACTTTAACTGTTAAGGAGAATTAGAAAATTTAAGTGTGTTCAAATATAATATTTGGTATTGAAAACAGCAACAGCAAAAATATCCAGTCTATACCCTGCATCAGTATACATTCTGCCCAGCCTGCAATACGTTCTACATTTTCACACTTGGAATCCCTGTTTTGAATGATGGCACTGAAACTCTGCAAGTTCCTTAACAAACATTCAAATATACTCACAAGTCTTAATAGTACTAAGGCAAGAAGTGAAAAAATACATATTCACTTATCTATTTAACAACAGGTCAGGAAAACTTAAATAAGGGTTTAAGGAGAAAAAGATTGATTAGGTTTTCAGATTAACTCTGAACATTCAATCAGCAGAACCGCTGCGTTCCTAAAGTGTTCTGACCAAATGAGATTCTGGTACAAAAAACAAGATTGTATAACAACTATTTTTTCAAAGTGAATGAAGTTTTTAAAAAGCGTGTTTAGCACCAACAACTTACAAACTACAAACATGAAGACTACAATTTGCAAATGGAATGCTTCCAAAAGCCGGTAATCTAGAACTTGGAATGTAGCCTCCCACTGGAACAATGCTATAAAACGACAGCTAGCTTTCCAGAACAGATGTACAAACTGTTTTTAAGAGTGTTCTTAATATACCATATATCTGCAATGAAAAATAACCAAAACAGCATCATCGTAATACTAGTAACAAAAAAATAATAAAAGAAAAAGAAAATACACATAATTGTAAAATCATGACTGCCTGGCCTTCAAGAGAGAGAATATGTAAAATGACTCAAAGAGTGAACAGATCTAAGAAGTAGTCAAAAATTTGTGTATAATTCAAAACAATAGTGTTGGACAGGTGTAGAAAAGTATTAAAGCAAAGTTTTGACTGCCTGAAGGACACCTCACTCTCTAGCCCGCCCTCTCTCTTTCTTTCTCTCTCTTTGCCTAATACACCGAGCAGAGGTAAGTTGGACCCTTTCCACCTGGAAGATAAAAGCCACACAGAGTGAAAGCACAAACACAGAGTGAAGGAGGAAAGCGAGAGGGGACTGGAAGGTGTATCTGGGCACTTTGAGGACACGGAGGCCATCCTTAGCTCCAGAGGCCTGCATAGTTTCCGTGGAGGCCGGAAGGGAGAGGCCCCCCAGCGACGAAGAGCTTCATCTCGGGCCAGTTGTAGCAGTGAGTGTAGAGTGCGTTGGGGAACTCGCCGATGCCACCGAAGTAGTTCACCCACAGGTCATCGTGGTTGAGCCAGCCTCTGCCACAGGTGAGCTTGAGCTTCCTCCCTGCGGGCCCCGGAGAGCAGCGCGCGCTGGCCGAGGCGCTCTCCTCCAGGAACTTCTGCGCGCGGATGTCATAGAAGAGCAGGGAGCCGTGGCCCGTGCCCACGGTGACGATGTGCTGGTAGAAGCTCAGGGAGCGCACACCCGTGCCGCCCTCTCGGGAGCACAGGGGCCGGATGTTCTGGTGACCCTGGCGCAGATCCAGGAAGGAGACGTGGGACTGGGAGCCCACCGCGTACAGGGACAACTCATCGCAGTAGGTCAGGCACACGTTCTCTCGGCAGTAGGGCAGCCTGATGGACAGCAGCCTGGACAGGTTGCTCCGGGCTTTCCACAGGTGGAAGTAGCCGTCCAGGGACACGGCTCCCAGCTCCTGGTTCTTGCCACTGAAGGCCAGGGCCCGCACCTTGCGGTTACTGGGGTTGGTGCTGGCCCTGGGGATGGTCTCCACGTCCCTGGGACGGATGTGGGCGTACACGGGGAGGCCCGCGTCGTTGTGCCAGGCGATGCTGCCGTGGAACATGTCGGGATCCATCCTCCAGAGCGCCACGGTGCCGTCGCGGGAGCCGCTCACGGCCACCGTGTCGCTCATCCAAGCGATGGCGAAGATCCAGTCCTTGTGGCCGTGGCGGTCGCCCAGGCACACGGGGTCCAGCGTGGGCAGCTGGTAGACGGCCAGGCTGTTGGGGTTCTCGCCCCCGGTGGCCAGAAGCGTCTTGGAGGGATTCAGCTGGATGGCGTGGATGCCGCAGCTCGGCTGGGCGCGGGCCGACCCGGGCCAGCGGTCGCGCATCAGGGGGATGCGCGTGATCTGGCCCGACTGCACGTCCACCACGAAGAGCGTGTTGCACTTGGTGCCGCACACCACCTGCCTGGCGTTCAGCCACTGCGACGCGAACACCTTGTTGAGGGTGCCCAGCGCCAGCTCGCGCTCCCTCAGCAGCTCGGGCAGCTTCTGCACCGCGTAGCCGCGCAGCTCGCCCTCGAAGCCCGGGAGCCCGGCGCGGCCCCGCGCGCCCACCTCACGTCCCTTCAGGTAGTGCAGCAGCGAGCGCCGCGCCGCCGGCCGCTTGGGCTTCTTGGGAGGCAACGGCCCGTGCCCGTCCGCCGCCGCCGCCGCCGCCGAGCCCATCGACAACGAGCCCGCGGCGGCCGCCTCGAGCGCCGGCGCTTTTCGCTTCCTGCTACCTGTTTGCCTCAGGGCCATAGTGGGCGGCGGGCGAGCGGCGGCGGCGGCGGCGGGGGACCGGGGCGGCCGCGGGGCGCGGAGCCGACCGAGTCCGGACCGCGGCGGCGGCGGCGACTGAGGCGAGGGCGGCCGGGCCGGGCGACGAGAGGCGGCCGGGGGGAGCGGAGCGCGGTCGGCGCTCGGCGGCGAGGGTGGCGGCGGCGCGAATCGAAGCGAGGGCGGGAAGCGCGGCCGGCGGCCCGGCGGGAGCGAAGTCGGCGTGGGACGAGGACGACGCGGGGGGCGAGTGTGAGGGGGCGGAGGCGGCGGGAGGGGCGGGAGGGGAGCTGGTGGGAGGGAGGATGCCGGCTGCGGGGATGGATTTGTTGGGCCTGGGATGTGCTGGGTGCCTCGCTCCAGGACCCCGAGCTGGCCACGTACTCCTGACCTAAATCCCCACTAAATGACTCGGGATATTTTGCCACTCTTAGGAGAGCAGCCGGGCAGCCCCTCTGCTTTAACTTAAACAGTTTCAACCAAATAGATGTACATATATTTTTTCTCCTCAAATTGAGGTCTCTGAGCTCCAGCAGTGCAGTGGCCTGAAGGATGTCTTCCGAATGCAGATCCCCGGGTCCCCACACTCTGGTCAGGGAGATGTCTGGGACACTTTGATCAGGTACTACCTTGAGAACATGGCAGGCTGAGCTGACATGGGAGAAGGGGTGTTCCTTGGACTTGTTCGCTCCCATTGTAACTCAGAGCCCTAAGAAGGTGGAGAGGAAGAGTCAAGGGGAGGGGCAGCTTCCTCCCTGTTCCTAGGCGCTGTCCTCAGCTCTCAGTCCCAGAGTCTCAGGTGCTTGGGCATAGTCCCCCGGGGCTTTAGGGAGAGGTCCTGAGGGATTGGCAAGACTTTCACAAGCAGACATGGAGATAAAGAACCTTCCAGAAGGAGGCAACCACAAGGACAAATGATGAACAAGTATAAGCGTTCAGAGGGAGGGCTTAGTCTCCGGAAGTGGGTGTTTCATACTTTGCTCTGCTGTGTCAGGACAGCCAGTCCAGTGGCAGGCTCGTAGCCAGGCATGCTCAGTTACACAGTGATAATGTGGCGCTATGAGGCTGGTGGTTGATACCCATTCTGCACACACACCCCTCCTCCTAACAGAAATATACATGATGCTTGGTGGGTGGATGCATGGGAAAATGCATTTACTTTTCTGACCAATCGGGGGAGCCCATGGGAGCTGCTTTGTTGCTGCTTCCACCTCCCTTCCCCTGCCCTGTTTGCTGATTTTTCTTCCTGCTTCCCTCACCCTTCTTGCAATGTCACCTCAAATTGCACAAATTCCAAGTACAAGCCATGGGTAATTTCCACCACTCTAGTCCTGGTGCTGCATTCCAGTGTTCCCCAACACTCCCCTGCCATCCAGTTCTGATTCTTCCCCATATCATTCATCTCAGCAACAGAAGACGGTTGCATGGGCTGGTGGTGATGAAAATGAAATTAGGGACGGCTTCATGGAGACAGCTGCATTTTGCTCCCACAAGTTGGGGTGGGGGGCATGGACAGTTCAGAAAGAGGCAACGATGTGTGAAATGGCACAGAGAGTGTAGAGAAGTGGTTCGCAAACTTTAGTGTATATTAAAATGACAGGGACAGCTTAATAAATATACATGTACCTTGGCTGTATCCCTAAAGAGTTGATGCAGATGGTTGGGGACCACTCTTTGAGAAGCACTGGTCTAGGCTCTTCTCACCCAGCTCAGGGCAGAGTGTGTTGCAGGTAGGAGAGTAACATCTTTGGTGTACTTCAGGGTTACCCTGAAAATGGACCCCTATCCAGGCGAATATTGTGAAAGCCTTAGCAATTAAAGAGGCTATGATCAGCTCGATGCCAAAGCAGCATGGCCTAGGCAGAGAAATTGTACCTAGTAAGTATATAGAACTTTTACTATATAAGCTCACATCTTTACTTATATTATTATACTAGCAAGCATCATTGCAGCAATTTTACAAATATTATCTTGTTTAATCCACTGTTATAATAGGGTAGCTACTATTTTGTAGATGAGGGAAAACAAGGCTTGGAGAGTTATAATTTTGTCTAAAGTCAATGAAGTAGTAAGTGATGGATGCAGAATTTGAACCCAGGTAGTCTGAATCCATATTCCATGCTCTTATCCGCTTCTCAGAGATTAGGGATATGTCAGGGATTGAGTGAAAGGTTCTGCTAGTGATAGAGATTTAAGCCTTATTTCTTTGCATCACCAAAAATGGTGGGACACGGCTGTGGACATCTGTGAAGTTGGACGCCATGGGTAAAGATGCTAAGAGCAGCTGTGAAAGATTCTAGGATTCAGCCTATGATCAGTGGCAAGGCTTGCTGAAAGGGGCAGTTCTATAGCTCTTCTGGCACAACAGCCAGACAGATTAACAAGGACCAGTGTAGGTCATCCTGATGTCATCCTGTCATAGAATGAACAATGGGGGTATCCATAGCAAACAAAAGCTAAAGACTACATCCATCTCTTTTTTCCTGGGACCAAGTATGCATTGAAATCTAATACTATCTCATGGAAAGGGGAAAGAATCCTTGAAATTACTGATGTTGGACTTTCTACCAGCCAGGTGTATGCAGTTTGGATTCAAATGCAATTTGGTTTAGAAAAACAAGGGCATGTGCTATATCTTCCTCCTACGTTTCATGTGAGAAGATAATACTCATTACCCATACCTCACAAGAACAAGGAGAGGGTTTTGTATGCTCTGGGGAAAGTGGTACCACAGACAGTAGAATGGTAATCCCTTAATCACTTGCTATCACTCCCAAGTCATAACGCAATGCCCTTATGTCTGCAGTAGTGGAGGATGAGTATTGTAACTGTGCAAAACATCATGGAGATACAGGAAGGAAGACTTTCAGTTCTGGCAAAGAGAGAACACCCCTATTCCTTGCAGGCCCTCAACTCTTAGAACTAAAAAGCCCTCGAACATAGCACAGGAAACAAGTAAAGGAAGTCTCTGAAAGATGGAAAGAAGTTGGAAGGACTAAGGATCTCAGAATTTGAGGAAAGACAGGGTGGTGAGTTCCCTGAGTTTCCTTATTGTGTCCCATATATTCCAGACAAGGAACTGCAGAAGCTCCAACAAGGAACCTTCAATAGGCTCAGAAAATAAGAGCTCCAAGAAAAGCCTGTCCCCTCAAGGCAAAGGATCTAGAGAAGGGAGGCCAAACAACAGAAAACCTTTCTCTCAATACTCACCCTATTTCAGCCAAACGCCAAGAGAAAAACCACCCCACCTCTCACCACCCCCACTGTTTCAGTGCGGCCAAGTGGGAAGCTGATCTTCCGTTCTCAGTATGGCAGAAGCAGGTGCTATACCTTGATTCCCCTGCAGCGGTAGTGTCAGTGTGGTCCCGGGATGAGCTGTGCCTCCACCCGCACCCACAAATTCGGAGACCTAATGAGATGATTCGATGAGAAGCTAATTACCACTCTGCTTCACCCACCCCCCTCCACTTCACTAGTGTCAGCAGGGCTCAGTGAGGAGCTGAGCTTCCATCTCCCAACATCAGTGAGACTGAACCTCACCTCTGGTATCAGCAGGGAGCTGAACCTCCACACCCACCCGGCAGCAAAGAGCAAGGGACTGGGAAACAGGGTAGTTCTGTTCCCCAAGAAATAGTGAAATATGTACACCTATAGATTCAAGAAACTGTGAACCCAAACAGCATAAGTCCAAATAAGTCCACACCAAGGCACATTATAGTTAAACTTATGAAAACGGAAAACAAAAAATTTTCAAAGCAAGCAGAGAGAAGTGACACATTACTTGGAGGGGAAAACCAAATTGAATGACAGCAGACTTCTTATCTGAAATGAGGCCAGAGGAAGTGATGAAAGAAAAAATATGTTGACTGAAAATTCTCTATCCAGTAAAAAAACAAAACAAAACAAACAACTCAGGACTGAAGGGGAAATAAAGATATTCTCAGATGAAGGAAAACTAAGAGAATTTGTTGGTAGAGAAAACCTACCCTTGAAGGGTGGCTAAAGAAAGTTTTCTAGGCAGATTGGTAATCATAAAAGAAGACCTGGAATTTTAGAAAGAATATCAAAATGACTACAAATATGATACTATATAATAGACTACCCCAATTCCCAGGAGTTTCTTAAATAAAATTTGATGTTTGAAGCAAAAATTACACTATCTGATGTGGAATTCAATGTATGTAGGGGGAATACTTAAGACAATGATATTTAAAAGTAGGTAAGGTAAAGGGAACTTAAAGGAAGTGAGGTGTTTTATACTTCACTCAAGGTAGTAAAACATTGATAACAGTATACTATGATAAATGACATATGCATATTGTAATACCTAGAGTAACTTCTATGAAACTTTACAAACTGATATATTCAAAAATAATATAAATAAATGAAGATGGAATCCTACAAAAAGAAAAAAAGAAAAAAAGTTCAAATAACCCACGGGAAGGTGGGAAAGGAGAAACAGAGGAACAAGAAAAAGAGGAAACGACAGAAAACAGATAAGTGGCAGACTTAAGCCCAAACATATCAATAATTACCTTAAATATAAATGTTCTAAATACATTAATCAAAAGACAAAGATTGGCAAAGTGGATTAAAAGGCAAACATGATCCGAAAATATGTTTTCTACAAGTAACTCCCTTTAAATATGACATTGACAGATTGAAAGTAAAAGGATAGAAAAAGATAGAAAAATGATGCAAACATTAATCAAAAAAATAGGAGAAGCCATATTAATATCAGAAAAAGTGAACTTCAGAGTGAAGAAAATTACTAAAGACAAAGAGAGTCATTACATAAAGCTAGAAGGATCAATCCACAAAGAAGGCATTACAATCCTAAATTTGTAAGTGCCAAACAAGAGAGACTGCATTATCAAGTTGGATTTATTCCAGGTGTGCAAGGCTGGTTCAACATTTGAAAATTAGTGTAAACCAACATGTCAAAAGTATAATGAAAGAAATCATATAATCATATCAACTGACAGAAAAAGCAGTTGACAAAATCCAACCCCCATTCATCATAAAAACTCTCAGAAAACTCAGAATAGAGGAGAACTTCCTTAACTTGGTAAAGAACATTTATAAAAGCCTACAGCAAACATCCTATTTAAATGTGAGAAACTAGATGCTTTACCTCTAAGAAAAGGAACAAGGCAAGGGTTTCTGGTTTTACCACTTTAATCCAGTGTAGTTTTAGAATTTCTACTCAGTTTAATAAGGATAGATAAAGAAATAAAAGGCCTAAAAATTGGAAATAAGTAAATAAATGTGTTCCTATTTGCAGATGAAATGATTGTCTATGTAGAAAATCCCAAGTAATCTACAAGAAGAAATTCCTGGAACTAATAATTGAATTAAGCAAGGTCATAGGATGCTCAGCAATCAGTTACATTTCTATATACCAAAAACTAACATTACAGAAACCAAAATCAAGAGCACAATACCATTTAAAATCATACAAATAAAATGAAATATTTACATATAAACTTACCAAAATTTTTACAGGATCTGTATGGTGAAAAGGACAAAATACTAATGCATGAAATCAGTTAAGATCTAGGTACATGATACATTCATATATTTGAAGACACAGCATAGTAAAGATGTCAATACTCCAGAAGTTGATCTGTAGTTTTAATGCAATTTCTATCAAAATATCAGCAAGATATTTTTGGAGACATAAGCTTGTTCTAAAATTTGTATAGAAAGGCACAGTCCCTAGAATAGCTAAAACAATCTTGAATAAAGAGCAAAGAGGGAGGAATCAATCTACATATCTACAATAATCAAGATAGTGTGGTATTAGCAGAGTGATAGATACATTAGCAAACAGAACAGAATAAAGAACCCAGAAATAGACCCACCAAATATGCCTAGCTGAGTTTTGAGACAGGTACAAAGACAATTCAATAGAGGAAGGATGACTTTTTCAACAAACGATGCTGGAGAAATTGGACATCTATAGGTAAGAAATGAATCTTGACCTAAATCTCACTCCTTATACAACAATTATCTTAAAATGGATCATGGACTTAAATTTAAAACGTAAAGTTATAACACTTTTAGAAAAAAATAGAAGAAAATCTTTGAGACCTAGGGCTAAGCAAAGATTCCTTAGAATTAACATCAAAAGCACAATTCATAAAAGGAAAAATCGATAAATTCAACTTCATCAAAATTACAAGGTTTTACTCTGTGAAAGCCTCTGTTAAGAGGAATAAAAGAAAAACTGCAGACTGGGAGAAAACATTTGAAAACTGTATACCCAACAAAGAACTAGAATCTTGAATGCATAAAGAACACTCAAAACTCAACAGTTAAATAAGAATCCAATTAGAAAATGGGCAAAAGACATGACTAGACATTTAATTGAAGAGGATATACATATGGCAAATAAATACTTAAAAAGATGTTCAATAATACTGCTATCAGGAAAATGCAAATTAAAATCACAAAGAGGTACTACTACACACCTATCAGAATGGCTAAAATAAAAAATAATGACACCACCAATTTCTGGCCAGAATGGTGGGAATGTAAAATGGTGCAGCCACTTGGAAACACAGTTTGGCAGTTTCTTATAAAAGTAAACATGTGCTCACCATATTACCAAGAAATTGCACTCCCGGGCATTTATTCTAGATAAATTAAAACATATATTGACACAAAATTCTGCACATGACTGTTCACAGCAGCTCTATTTGTAATAGCCAAAGTCTGGAAACAACATGGATGTCCTTCATCAGATGGAAGGTTAAACAAACTGTAGTACATCCATATGATGGATGATGACTTAGCAATACAAAAGGAACATGCTATTGATACATGCTCCAACTTGGATAAATCTTGAGGGAATTATGTTGAATGAAAAAAGCCAATATCAAAAGGTTACAAACTGTATGATTCCATTTATATAACATTTTTGAAATGGCCAATTTATAGAAATAGACAAGTTAGGGATTTCCGGGATTTAAATAGGGGAGTGGGAGTTGGGAGGGAAGTGGCTGTGGCCATAAAAGGGCAACAGTAGGTATCACTGTAGTGATGGAATGGTTCTAAATCGTCACTGTATCAATGCCAACATCCTGGTCCTGATACTTTACTATAGTTTTTCATTGGAGGAAACTGGGTAAAGTGCACACTGAATCTCTCTGCAGTATTTCGTACCATTGCATGTGAATCTACAATTGTCTCAAAATAAAAATTCAAAAATCGTTAAGAAAGAAATCATGGAACATATAAAGACATTGAAAATCTGTCAAGATAGAAAATTTTAAAATGAAAGAAACCATAAGCACCCTTTTGTCAATAGGTCTAACACTAACACATTGGACTCCTTGCCTCTAATTGTGCAGCCTTGCCTCTTGACTTGACAGAAGCCATTGGAACACTTGAGGGTTAGGGCAGGGAAAAACATAGTGAGGTGCCACTTTCTCTCCTTGGCATCCCTCACTCCACTGTACACAACTGTCAGGCACCTAATTGAATTGAGCAGAAAAAGTACATTAATACTGCAGCCACCCCATAAGTGTACCCAAGGAGGCTGCAACCTAATAACCCCAGTGAGGTCCTGGAATGAGGATTCATTAGGCAGAGAGTGGTCATACTTCTTTCTAACTGTGCAGGTTAGATGATTGAGGTTAATATACAGTAAGTCCCCTACATAGAACAAGTTCCATTCTGAGAGTGCATTCATAAGTCCAATTTGTTCATAAGTCCCACAAAGTTAGCCTAGGTACTCAACTAACACTATCAACTATATAGTACTGTACTGTAATAGGTTTATAATACTTTTCACACAAATAATACATAAAAAACAAACAAACACAAAAAACAAAGAAAACATTTTAAATCTTACAGTACAGTACCTTGAAAAGTACAGTAGTGCAGTATAACAGCTGGCATACAGGGGCTGGCATCGAGTGCACAGGCAAGAAGAGTTACTGACTGTAGGAGGGAGAGGAGGTGGGAGATGGTAGAGCTGAAGGATCGTCAGCAACAGGAGACGGAGGGCAGGCTGTAAGATGGAACACACGTTCGCATCTTTGAAAGTTCTCAACTTGAAGGTTCGTATGTAGGGGATTTACTGTACTGGCCAGCTGCCTCTTTAGTAGGTCCAAATGAAGTGATTAAAAGAGTGCCTTCACATTCTCACAGAACTCCCAAGAGTAGGCAGAGGACTCCACAGAGTTAAAAAGGAAAAATCCAAGAAGGCATTCTTGATTTTTGTCTGTTTATTTAAATATGATATACACAAAATACTATACCCATATATTTTATACTTTCTTGAGAAGACTTAAAATAGATTTAATGAATAAATGCAATGCAGATGTATACTAGGAGTCTAACATGAGGTACGTGGAGCATGTTTGCTTGTGGTGGGGAGAGGGAGATGATCTGGGGGAGATAGAGAGAAAGAGATATGGATGAGGCAAGCAAAAAGGAAAGATGTATAAATGCCCCCCCCACCCAGCGTATATGACATGATTACATGTTTACATTTATTTAAAATTTTATATATGTATAAACATAATTTTTAAATAATAGACAAATTCAGTGTTTAATATTTTCTTTGGTACCTCAGTGGATAGTCTTGTACTCACTGCTTTGCAGATGTCATCTAGTGGACTGTTATTTATTGAGTGCTTATTAATAAGACAGGTACTATGCTAAGTGCTTTACATCAATTATTTCATTTAATACCTACCACAACGACTGGAGCCCTGGATTATTTCTCCCATTGAACATATCAGGAGTGAAGGTATAGCAAATTTAAGACAACTCAGCAAATTCATACAGCTAGTAAGTGAAAGAGCCTGGATTGAAGTGTATCTTGGCTTGCTTCGCAAGACCATGCATAGGCTATAGTATGTATTCTGTATTGAACTTTTGTTTATAAAAACAAGTGATACAGTGAGGTTTTGTTTTATGTCTTTGAAGATTAAGAAATACCACTTTTATTTTTAAGGTAGAACATAGGAATAAAATGCTAAATGTACAACTCAGCCAAAAAACTTGAATCAACTATTGAGAACTGTTAGGATAAAGTTAAAACATTGAATTCTTACCCAAGTGTCTGGTTCCCCTTGCTGAGAGTTTTTTCGGACATGTCAAATCAGTCTCGGTCATTTCAAAAATCTAAAAGAGCATAATGTACAGTTTCTAATATGTAAGAAGCAAAAGGAAATATGTAATATTTCAGTATTATTTTCCTTATACAGCAGTCTCCCCTTATGCACAGGAGATACATTCCAAGAGCCCCTAGTGGATGCCTGAAACTACCGAGAGTACCGAACTCTATATATACTATGTTTTCCTATACATACATACCTATGATAAAGTTTAATTTATAAATTAGGCACAATAAGAGAATATCCAAATTGCCAGCATCACTACTCTTGCACTTTGGGGCCATTATTAAGTAAAATAAGGGTTACTTGAACACAAGCACTGCAGTACTGTGACAGTTGATCTGATAACCTAGATGGCTACTAAGCAACAGATGGGATAACAGACAAAGGGCAGGACATGGCTAGATAGCACAAGATTTCATTACACTACTCAGAATGGCATGCAATTTAAAATTTATGAATTGTTTATTTCTGGAATTTTCCATTTAATGTTTTTGGACCACAGTTGACCATGGGTAACTGAAACTGTGGAAAGCAAAACAGTGGATAAGGGGGGGACTACTGACTACTGTACTTTCCCTAATTCCTACCTCATAGAATTATAGGACCATACACATCAGCAGAGGGACCATTCCTTTCATTCCTGGTTAATGTTCTCTTAATTATCCTGAAGAGAGGAGTAGAAAATGGTGTATGGCCCCTGCCTTCCCACAGCACCTTTAATGGCAACCTGCCTCACCCATAGCTCTTGTTCGAGAAGAAGCCTTTTGCTGAGCATGCTTTATATCACATGACCCTGTACTCCTGGTCTCAGCTGACTGGACCAATAGAAGGTACAATGATGAGGATAAGTTGATCCATAGAAAGACGGGTATTACAGATCAAAGAATGAGCTGGGACAATGAGAGTCTCAGTTTCAATAATTTTATGTAATAAATACCAACTACCATGAACTTAATAAGCATTTACTATAGCTAGTCTAGAATGGAATTTTGAAAACCCTTATTTGTGGGAAAAAGTGGCAGATGGAGTTGAATTAAGTAACACTGCAGTGTACTGCAATAAATGTACCCAAAGGAATTCAGACTATTGCTGATTGGGAAATGAACAATGAAACTCCTGGTCACTCTACTTTTTCTAAAAGCTTGATACATTTATCTCCAAATTCTTTATTATATTTTGGAGGAGCAGACTGGCATTTAGTGTATGTTTCAATTTAGTCACTTTTAATTTCTTGTGAATACATGTACATTTTCCCATCATCACTTGTCTAAATGTCCTCTAAGCATTGTTATTCCACTGAAAAATGAAAGGAGACCCAATCAGTAGTATTTTCTCACATTAACTTTGCGGTTAAGAGAATCTAATTACCTTCATAGCAAAAGGCTGTCCTGTGGAGAAATGAATTGAAAATAATAAACAGGAATCTATCTGGCTATGAATCTATCTATCTATCATCTATCTATCTATCTATCTATCATCTATCTTTCTCTCTCTCTCCGCGTGCATACACACACACACACACACACACACACACACACAAATTTCATATATATATAAATAGTGATCCAAAAAGGTGTTAGGAGAGAATGAATGTAAATCTGGAAAACATAATAGAGATATCAGGCACAATATACTCTGTGTCTTTCAATAGCGATGTTGCCTACATATGGAAACATGGAAAGTACTAAGTTACGGGTTCTCCAAAGACAGAATCTTTACCCAATTTACTCATTAAAATTTTTTTCTCACCATGCCTAGCACAAATGCTTTTAACTTGTAAGACTAGGTTTTCAAAAAATGATATTTTAGAAGGAAAGTATGTTGTAGAATAAATGCTTAAATCATGGTTTTATCACTCTATTTAATGTCCAAAAAAGTTAACATTGATATATTTATTTCTTAGAGTTAAGGTACTAGGCTAAATTGTCAGGTAGACCTACCAAAGCAATTAGACAAAGAGGCATAGTTATCCAGATCTGAAAACATTTTCCATAATTCTTATGAAACAAAATGACTAACCAGACATGAATACAGTTCTCCAGCAAAAAAAAAAAAAAAATGAAAGAAAAGAAAAGTTAGTTGGATTATGACATTATTTTCAACTAGGACCAGAAGTAGGATACTGTGAGGCCCTTCTGGAGGTATTATGAGTATAAAAATTATATTCATTGCTCAGAAATGGTCCTTGGGGTCCAGTGCAAGAAACTTTCTTGGAGTGTTAGAGCTCAATGGAGTGCTTTCTTAATGCATCTAACACATCACATGATCTAGTTGGGCCTGCTAAGCAGCAAATGTTAATTGAAAATCAGTAAGCTCAGGAGAGCAAGCTCTAACCTAGGCTTATCACTAGGTGTTGATCATACTTAAACAGCTGATCTATTACCACGCTGGACGCTCCAAGGTTAACTATGCTGGACCCATCTTTAACAGCAACAGATTTTGAGTAATTGCCCTCTCCAAAAGGATCCACAGGGATATGGTCTTTTGACCAGAATTTTCCAGTTTGAGTAGCCTAATTCATAAATTTCGAGATTTTCAATTCTCTTTAAACTTTGAGTAAGAGAAACCCATAATAATAGGGAAGAATAATAATCATAATCATGGCTGCCATTTATTGATAGCTTGATATAAGCTATGTATATACAATCTTCACAACAATCCTGCAGGGTGAATATTTTTATCCCTACTCTACAGATGAGGTGACAGACTTAGAGATAGTGTAAGACTGCCAGTAAGGGTCAGAGATGAACTGAAAATTCAGTTTTGTCTCAATCCCCTCAAATGCACTATCTCAGTCAGTTCAGGCTGTCATAACAAAATAGCAAAATACCATAGCCTAGGTGGCTTGAACAACAGAAATTTATTTCTCACATTCTGGAGTCTGCAAGTCTGAGATTAGGGTACCAGCACTGTCAGGTTCTGGTCTAGGCTCTCTTTCTGGCTCACAGACAGTGGCTTTCTCTCTGTGTTATCATGTGGCAGGGAGAGGAACCTCTCCTGTTTCTTCCTCTCCTTATAAGGGCACTAATTCCATCATGGGGGCTCCACCCTCAGGATTTCATCTATACCTAATTACCTCCCAAAGGCTCCAACTCCCCACCTCCTAATACCATTATATTAGGAGATAGGTCTTCAAAATATAAATTTGGGGGGAACACAAACATTCAGTCCACTAAAAAAAGCATTCAATTTTTCTGTGCAAGAATTTCTAAAGTGTATTATGAACAATCATTTGTGAGATGCTTTGTAAGCAAACTGTATACATGTGTCCTACAACAAAACACATTGCTGTAGTGTATATGTACAGCAAGTAGATATACACTATATTCAGTTTGGAGAAATTCACAATGCATGCTGTCTGAGTGAAGTCCCTGACAAGTCTTGCACAATAGAAGTCTGTTTTACTTTAATCAGTGTTTTCCAAACTTGGTTTTTTATTAAACACTTTTCCACAGAACACAGTTTGAGAAATATTAGTTTCTGTCCGTCATGGTTTTGTCTTCCAACATTCTTCCTGGGTAAGATTATGACCATAGATTTTGGGAATTTAAGTAAAACACATCATGTTACAAGGCTAGCAGGGGTGAACACAAAGAAGCAGAAAACTTAATTGCATGACATTTGTGGTCCTGCCAGTAGATGAAAAAAAGCAAAGACAAATGTCAGGGACAGTATGAAACTGTATTAAGTATCATACCTAAATTTTATACGTTTAATATTCAATATCTTGCACAGATGAATAATAAAGGTACTGGTGATAAGAAATTATTATTATTATTATTATATGAGGCAAAGGCTAATTAATTGAAATACTGCTCCCTCATTGTATTATTCAGGGTTCTCCCAAGAAACAGAGCCAATAGTGTGTGTGTGTGTGTGTGTGTGTGTGTAGAGAGTGAGAGAGAGGGACTTATTACCAAGGAATTGGCTCACATGATTTTGAAGGCTGAGAAGTCCCATCATGATCTGCCATCTGCCATCTGTAAGCTGGAACCCCAGGAAAGCCAGTGGTGTAATTACAATCTGAGTGCAAAGGCCTGAGAATCTGGAGAGCTGATGGTGTAAATCCCAGTCCAAGGGCAGGAAGAAGACTAATGTTCTAGCTCAAGTGCACAGGCAGGAAAAGAAGTAATCTCCCGTTCTTCCCCTTTTTGTTCTATTTAGACACTCAAGAGATTGCACAACCCCACCCACACAGGGAAGATCAATGCAAAACAGTCTACAAATTCAATTACTCATCTCTTCAGGAAACACCCTCACAAATACACCCAGAAATAATGCCTAACCAAACTTCTGAGCTTACTATGATCCAGTTAAGTTGACACATAATATTAACCATCACACTCATCATAGGTGCCTTTTAAAAATCTAGAAAACTGATCACTGTACACAGTTGACATGACTCTATTCTAGTACTACAGCACATGACAGTTTTTATGTTGGTGGCTAAAGAAATTTGTTGAGGGCACTCACTCTTTAAAACAAACTTGCATGTAAAAATCAATTGCAAGAGACTCATTTGACTAAAGCTTCTACACAAAGTTTCAGAGTAGAAGTGATGAATTAAAAAAAAAAGACATACTAAAGCCTTCAAAGTGTGAAATAAATTTCCACAGCCCCATTTTAAAGTGTCATGACAGACCTAGAAACAATTAGGTGAATATAACTAATTAAAACCAAATTACTAAATCGATAGTGTAATTTAGCCCAAACTAAAACTCACTCTAGCAGACCTGAAATACTTAGATTGTACAAGCTGAGTACTGGATCTCAATTAGATAATATTATGCTATTGGCCAGGAAACTTGCAGAAAAATCTTTATTGTTAGATGTGAGATTAATAATAAGGTACAACATAACGCTCTCAGAACATATCAAGTATACCAAAATTCAGAATTAATCCAGAACATTAGCTCTATTACTATGATTGTACAAAGGCTAGCTAGCCATATTCCATAGGTTGAGAAAGGAACACTATTAAGGTGGCACCTGTATTTAAGATATAGCTCCAAATTAATTTTAAATGACTTATTTGTATGTTTATTTTTATTGTACTGTTTGATTTCTAGGGAAAATTACCCCTGGTGAAAGACTGCTGATAGAACTGGAGAGCTGGGCATATGAGATCCTCTATGGAATTTAGGAGATAGCATAAGATTGTGAGGTCCTTGGAGGCCTGCCAAAGGAAGGAACATAGCGTATGGAGAAGTCATTTCTAGAATAGAGTTGAGTGAAATATGGCGAGAGGTTATATGCACATTCTTATTTCTGGGCCCAGTTGGTGAACTTCCAATGCAGGCATGTTAATAAATGGTACAGTTCATGTGGCAAATTGATTTAGTCTATTTGGTTATATGAATATAGATACTGGAAAATATGGAAGAATTTGGTAGAATGATGTGGACTGTAACAGTAATTCACCTGACCTTGATCGAGAGAGAAATATCAATTTTCAAAGAGCCATAATTTCATCAATAATTTTCTTTTCTTCTGTACATGGATAAAACATATAATTCATGAACCAGCTCATGTGCTGGTAAGTTGTGAGTGTTTGTAGCTATACCTTGTATTTAGGAAAGAGGACAATCACCTAAATGGTGTGATTTCATCTGCCTGTCTCACCAATTCACCAATATTTGATGTTCTTTTAACAAGGAATAAAAACCTTGCATTCAACAATTAGAAAACAATCTTAAATTAACACAGAGATACAAATGACTTATAGTATATCCTTTCTTAAAGTTTTTATTGTAGTTACTTTAAAAGCATGAAAATGGTAGGGAAGACATATTAGGCTAAAATGAGTCTGACCTATCAAGGAGCCTGTTGATGTTGATAATGGACTGATGTTGACAGTGATGCCTTTCAGGTTCAGCAAGATTCAGAAGCATCTTTTGAATAATGAAAGAATAATCAAATCATCATCAATGTAGTGAAACTTCAAATTTAGATGGAATCTGTCTAAAAATTAATGATTCAGAGGTGACAGCAGCCAAATGGTGGACTAGGAAGCTCCAGGTCCTCCACTCCCCTTGGAAACATTAAAAACAAAATAAAAGAAAACAAAACAGAAACAAGCAAACAAAACGAGAGACTGGCTAAAGTAACTTTATAGGAACTCTGTAAAACAATTAAAGATCTATAGCAACCAAGTAAATGCCCAATCAAGAAAAAGCAGAAATCGAATGGTACGAAATGTCCTGACATTTTTACTCACCATTACCCTACTCCTTCCCTGGTGCTGCAAGATCTTGATTTGGAAGCAGCAGCAGCCCAGTTTTCAATTCCCTCTCTTGAACCAAACGGAACAGAGGGAGTTCCAACTTATCAGGGGTTTGCCTGACACATAAACAGAAAGTAACAAGTGTTGGCCAGGACGTGGAGAAACTGAAACGTTTGTTCATTGTCGGTAGGAATATAAAATGGTTTGGCCACTGTGGAAACGTTTGTTCATTGTCGGTAGGAATATAAAATGGTTCGGCCACTGTGGAAAAGAATATAAAATGGTTTGGCCACTGTGGTAGGAATATAAAATGGTTTTTCCACAGTGGCCGAACCATTTTATATTGTGTGTGGTAAGATTGACTTGGAAGGGACATGTGGGAACTTTCTGGGGTGAGGAAATGTTCTATGTCTTTGTAAAGATATGAGCTATGTGGGTATGTGTATTTGTCAAAACTCTGCATTGTACACTTTGGATTTGTACATTTCACTGTAGGTAATTTTTACATAAAATACTAGATCTATAAACAAAATAATTGAATGAATGAATGAATGGATGAATGCAAGCTGCTCTAGTTAAAAAAAAAGTGTATACTTTGACCCTAAAATTCCACACATAACAAAGTGTTCTAAGGAGATGAGTGAATAGGTGTTCAGACATGCATCTATCTAGCTATTTATATATCTATCTATCCATCTATCATCTATATAGTTATCATATTGTACTTTTATGAAGTTTCTTGTACATTATAAAAATTACAATAATCTTCAAGTCTTTTATTTGGGGATCATTTGAATAAAATATGACATGGCCATATAATAGAAAAGCAGGCAGCCATTCCAAATTAGATTGTAGATCTATGTTTATTGACAGGAAAATATGTCCATAATTTTATGGGGGGTACAAAAAAATATTTAAAATAGTAATGTAGTATTACTAATTACATCTAAATATTATTTGTGTATAGGTAAGTAGGTAGATAGATACATAAATAGAACATATTCATGAGAGGATAGACACAAAACAGCTAACACTGTTTATTTCTAGGAGTTAGAATTCAAAGTAAATTTTACTTTAATATTTATACATTTTCTATATCAAAACATTTCATAATAAGACTATGTTATTTATATAAGCAAAGAAAATATAAAGCTATTTTCATTCTGGAAAATAGAAAGCAAGTTATTTTAAAAAGTAATTTCTTTTGAAATTAATGTGAAGAAATACATAATTTCTTCTCCCAGGTAATTAAATACCATTAATAAATAATTAATTATGTAGAAAAACAGATTAACAACAATTTCTGTATTCTCTACCATTTATTTTCTGTCAGTAACAAGATTTTTTTTTTCCATTTCTGGCATTAATTAACAATTCTTAAAATATACAAACAAAGTAAGTGTATTCTAATTAACTTGTCTTTTCATGGTGTGTATATATGTCTGTGTATAATTTTAGTTTTAAATAGTATTCTCTTATATTCAGTGTTCATATACAGAACACAGATGGTTGTCAAAGAGACAAGATAAGACATGTTTGTCTACCTTCCAGAAGTGAAGATTTCTAATTAATTTTGCTTTCACTTTACAGATGTCACTTGAGGTAAGCTATCAACTTTCGAACTGGCCGACTAGCTGATGAAATTCAACCAACATCTCCTATTCTTTTTGGCATTCTCACAGGTTGCTTGATGTTATAATAAGCAGGAAAAAAAAAGTTTAAGGATTGATTAAATCCTTATTAGTGGAAATGTGCAATGTGCATCCTCAAGAGCCTTTTGTTATAATACAAGGAAGTTTATTCCAAATTCCTTTACTCCAGTGTGCTTAAGGGTAATGAATAATAGGCATGAAGAATTGTGAATAAAGGTAGAGACACTGTATGGTATTATGGATAATGATTATTTTTAATAAATCTTATGCCTACCATAGAGAATATGTAATAAATGAAAATGATGATCTTTAGCCTATTCGGAGAAATCTAACCTTACTCTTACATACATGCAAATTTACCCATAGATTTTAGTAAGCATTTAGACACATACAGCAGTACAAAACTCCACTTCATTTACAAACAATTTTAAGCATATTCTGTCATTTATAGAGTGTCTCTTCAAAATGTGCGCCATTTTTAAGGGATACTTATAAGAAGTAGCTATTATTTATAGTGACTGAGAAAATCAGTTTCTTTCGTCCAGTGTTAAGCATCTTCATTGTCTAAAATAACAATGGATTCATTGTTGTTGAATTGTTTTTCAGATTAGAAAGTCATGGTTTGCTATAGTCCGGGAAACTGACTCAGATAGATATTTACATGCAGATGATTATTGGAAAGAACATCTGTGAGTGAGTGAAGGAAAGAGGGAGTAGTTGAACTGTCATGCAATTGCACCAGAGGCCATAACCGACCTCACAGGGAGCTCTGGAGCTAGGATGGTCCTAACATGTATCCCAAAAGGAGGCAAGGCAGCCCAGCCTTGGTAACCGCTTCATCAACTAGTCATTGGATGCAGGTTACTTCCAGAAAAAAAAGAGTGTAACCTTGGGAAAAGCAGCTCCTTTAAGCTGACTACAATGCAGCTGAGTGAACAATGCTGCAGGCCTGAGGAGGGGGAGACTCTGGATGTTTTACCACAGAATCCACTACAACTAGTAAAAATTGCACACAGTATTAGAAGATGTAAAGAAGAAAGTCAGAAGAACAAAAAAACCCCAAAATTAGCAGAAGGAAAGAAATCATAAAGATCAGAGCAGAAATAAAAGAAATAGAAACAAAGAAAACAATAGCAAAGATCAATAAAACTAAAAGCTGGTTCTTTGAGAAGATAAACAAAATTGATAAACCATTATCCAGACTCATCAAGAAAAAGAGGGAGAGGACTCAACTCAATAAAATTAGAAATGAGAAAGGAGAAGTTACAACAGACACTGCAGAAATAAAACGCACCCTAAGAGACTACTACAAGCAACTCTATGCCAATAAAATGGACAACCTGGAAGAAATGGACAAATTCTTAGAAATGCACAACCTTCCCAGACTGAACCAGGAAGAAATAGAAAATATGAACAGACCAATCACAAGCATTGAAATTGAAACTGTGATTAAAAATCTTCCAACAAACAAAAGCCCAGGACCAGATGGCTTCACAGGGGAATACTATCAAACATTTAGAGAAGAGCTAGCACCTATCCTTCCCAAACTCTTCCAAAATATAGCAGAGGGAGGAACACTCCCAAACTCATTCTACGAAGCCACCATCACCCTGATATCAAAACCAGACAAAGATGTCAAAAAGACAAAAAACTACAGGTCAATATCACTGATGAACATAGATGCAAAAATCCTCAACAAAATACTAGCAAATGGAATCTAACAGTACATTAAAAGGATCATACACCATGATCAAGTGGGGTTTATCCCAGGAATGCAAGGATTCTTCAATATATGCAAATCAATCAATGTTATACACCATAGTAGCAAATTGAAGGAGAAAAACCATCTGATCATCTCAATAGATGCAGAGAAAGCTTTTGACAAAATTAAACATCCATTTATGATAAAAATCTTCAAGAAAGTAGGCATAGAGGGAACTTACCTCAACATAATAAAGGCCATATATGACAAACCCACAGGCGACATCATTCTCAATGGTGAAAAACTGAAACCATTTCCACTAAGATCAGGAACAAGACAAGGTTGCCCACTTTCACCAGTATTATTCACCATAGTTTTGGAAGTTTTAGCCACAGCAATCAGAGAAGTAAAATTAATAAAAGGAGTCCAGATCAGAAAAGAAGTAAAGCTGTCACTGTTTGCAGGCAACATGATACTATACATAGAGAATCCTAAAGATGTTACCAGAAAACTACTAGAGCTAATCAAGGAATTTGGTAAAGTAGCAGGATACAAAATTAATGCACAGAAATCTCTTGCATTCCTATACACAAATGATGAAAAATCTGAAAGGGAAATTAAGGAAACACTCCCATTTACCATTTAGATCAATGGAACAGGATAGAAAGCCCAGAGATAAACCCACACACATATGGTCACCTATCTTTGATAAAGGACACAAGAATATACAGTGGAGAAAAGACAGCCTCCTCAATACGTGGTGCTGGGAAAACTGGACAGCTACATGTAAAAGAATGAAATTAGAACACTCCCTAACACCATATACAAAAATAAACTCAAAATGGATTATAGACCTAAATATAAGGCCAGACACTATAAAACTCTTAGAGGAAAAGATAGGCAGAACACTCTATGACATAAATCAATCACAGCAAGATCCTTTTTGACCCATCTCCTAGAGAAATGGAGATAAAAACAAAGATAAACAAATGGGACCTAATGAAAGTTAAAAGCTTTTGAACAGCAATGGAAACCATAAACAAGATGAAAAGACAACCCTCAGAATGGGATAAAATATTTGCAAATGAAGCAACTGACAAAGGATTAATCTCCAAAATTTACAAGCAGCTCATGCAGCTCAATATCAAAAAAACAAACAACCCAATCCAAAAATGGGCAGAAGACCTAAATAGACATTTCTCCAAAGAAGATATACAGATTGCCAACAAACACATGAAAGAATGCTCAACATCACTAATCATTAGAGAAATGCAAATCAAAACCACAATGAGATATCATCTCAAACCGGTCAGAATGGCCATCATCAAAAAAAATCTAGAAACAATAAACTCTGGAGAGGGTGTGGAGAAAAG
>NC_041234.1:98856786-98893608 GCF_002837175.3 Physeter macrocephalus
AAATTGAGTTATTTGTAGTGAGGTGGATGGACCTAGAGTCTGTCATACGGAGTGAAGTAAGTCAGAAGGAGAAAAACAAATACCATATGCTAACACATATATATGGAATCTAAAAAACAACAAAAAAAGTGGTCATGAAGAACCTAGGGGCAAGACGGGAATAAAGACGCAGACCTACTAGAGAATGGACTTGAGGATATGGGGAGGGGGAAGGGTAAGTTGGGACAAAGTGAGAGAGTGACATGGATATACACTACCAGATGTAAAATGGATAGCTAGTGGGAAGCAGCCGCATAGCACAGTGAGATCAGCTCAGTGCTTTTTGACCACCTAGGGGGTAGGATAGGGAGGGTGGGAGGGAGGGAGCGCAAGAGGGAAGAGATATGGGGATATATGTATATGTATAACTGATTCACTTTGTTATAAAGCAGAGACTAACACACCATTGTAAAGCAGTTATAGTTATACTCCAATAAAGATGTTAAATATAGATATATATATATATATTCAATAAAAGGGACAAGGATTGTCAGTGACAAAAAAAAAAAAAGAAGAAAGTCAAAATCTCTCATAATCCCATCAATCAGACATAAACTAATTTAACTCTTTGTATGGTCTTTGTATATCACCTGAGCCTAAAAACCCATACATTATTCTTGAGTACTCCTTTTCTGTCTCCCTCACTCCCACATCCAATAAACTAGCAACTGTTGACAGTATATTGTACAGTAAATGTTTCTTAAACCCATTCCTTCTTCCAAAGTTATCCCCATTTCTGTGGCCCTAATTCAGGCCCTCATTATCTCTTGCTTCATTGATGACGTCTGTAGTTTTAGTGATTTTCCGACTCATTGGCTATTATTTCATTCCTCCTTGCTTTAGGCCTTCCAACCAGACTTATTCTTCCGATCATACACCACAGTGTTTTATGTTCTAATGAGTTTGCTTAATTGTATTCTTTTTCCCTGAAATATTATTTCTGAGTCTAACAAGCCAGGGCCCTCTTCCAATCATATACACAGACCCCCCTTGCACCCCTTCTCCACACTTTGGCTCTCTGACTGACCTTTTTAACTCATCACATTTTCAGGCTTGGCTTTCACTTACACTCCCACCCTAGGCTGTGTTTTCAAATCACCCTCCCTCCAGATACCTCTATTAGAACATTTACTATACTATGCTTAAAGACTTCCAGTGACTTTCCATTATGTTTAGAATAAAATCTAAACTTACTGTGGTTTACAAAGCCCTACGCAATCTGACCTTTGCCTGTCTCTTTAGAATGTATCACAGTTTATCTGCACTTCCTTCTTTATGTTCTTTAATTACGTTTCCACCAAGGTCATTCATCTCTTGGGGACTTTTTGCTTTAGCTGTCTCCTATGTCAGAGATGTTATTTTCTCTAATCTTTACATGACCTGCTCCTTCTTGCCATTGAGTTCCCTGGTTAAATGTCATCTTCTGGGAGAGCTTTCTTGACCACTCCAGCTTAAATAGTTACCCAGTCATTAACATATCATTCTTTCATTTTTTTATAGCACTCATCTCAAGGTATAACTACTTTGGTTACTGCCTGTCTCCCCCCATTAGAATAGAACCCCAGACAACAGTGAATCTATGTTTGCCTTATCTACCACTGTTTTCTCAGAGTTGAGAAAACTGCCTGACACATAGTAGTCTATTGATAAGTATTTGATGAATAAATGTTTTTACCTTTGTCCTATTTTTTTCTCCAAACTAGGGCATGTGCCTTAATTTGAAATCCTTCTGTTTATTACTAGCTCCAAACAAGAGTGCCTAGAAAAGAACACAGGTTCAACAATGTTGTAGGATTTAACTGCTTTATTTTTATAATTTTGGGTAATGGATTGTGGGGTTCCTGGGATCATGTCCATTTGACCTACTTTGTGATTGGTTTACATTCCCTAAAATCCTAGAGAAATATCTTAGGTCTGTAATTTAATTCTTCTCTACTCAGAATCATCTGTAGCCTGATTTTCTTCCTTCATTCCTTCCTTAAAAATCCAGTAAAAAAACCTCTTGGGGTTTGCATGAAGAAGGCATGCCCGGTGAGGGGGGACTGTTCCAGAGCGTATGAGGGCCAACACAAGAAAACAAGCCTGAAGCTTAGTCGAGTTGGGAGATTGGTTTCATACAAGTAGACTAGGAAAACATGTAAATATATAGAGGATAACAGAACCCAGATTTCTCACTGTCAGAGAAGGGGGTTATAAATATAAGAAAATAAAAGGAAGGAAAAGCTATAAGTGAACACTGTGGTTAGGTTTTAGAACCGGCTGTATTGGAAAGAATCTATGGTTTTAAAATTTTAAATATACAAATAAATGGGTATAGAAATAAATATAGATAAATGGATAGATAGATAAAATTTTACCCAGTGAGAAGTTCTGGGAGCAATGAGCTATCCATGGCCCATATCTTGGTCTCTAATGTTACTCTCCAGTGGAAATAAAAAAACAGGGCATCTTGGGGAAATGGAGGGGTTGGTGGGTCAGAAAAAAGTACAAGATGAGCATGGATCATCCCATTGTGTCAGAAAGTAAGAAAATTCAAAGAATGATGTTTGCATTTCAAAAGGACACAGACGCTATCTGGCAGGAACTCCTACTGGCCAGAAATAGGGCAATGTTAGCTTCAAAATTAGCAATAATAAATAAATAAATATATAAAGAAAAATAAATAAAATAATCAATGATCCATATTGACATAGAAAGGAAGAAATAAAAGGGAAACAAGGAAATAAAGAATGAAGGAAGGAAGGAAAAAGCTCTACCATAGACTGAAATGCCAACTAATAAATATAGAAGGAAGGATGGAATTAGAAAGCCACCATTTGGCAATCATAAAAGTGATAATCCAGGCAAGAACCATTAGTGATGCTAAAACTTCTGGGTGAATGTTTGATGAGAAGAGAGATGGGCACATGGTGTCAAAGTATTGCCTCAACAATACATACTAAATATAAAAGGAACAAGTAACTTTACAACAAAGAGATCTGGCAGACACTACTTTAATCAATTGATTATAGTTAATATCGCCAATAAATGGATAAATTGAAATCTTCTACCACCTTATATGTTAAGATATACTGAGAAAAACACAGCTTCCTTTCTGTAATACTTGTGCCCAAAATGCATAACCTGAATCTAACCAGAAAGGAACATGACACAAACACAAATGGAGGCATATTCTACCAAATAACTGGCCTGCAATTTTCAAAAGTGTCAAAGTTAAGAAAGTCAAGAAAGACTAAAGAATGGTTCCAGTTTGAAGGAGACTAAAGGAAATCATATCCTTATTGCAATGAGTTATTCCACTTGGGTCCTTTATCTGCAAAGGATATTATTGGAATAATTGATGGAATTTGAATGGGCTATGTGGATAAGTTGTAACCAATTAATGCTTATTTATTAATTTTGGTGGTTGTACTATGGTTATATAAGAGAGTGTCTGTAGAAAATAGATATCAAAGTATTCCTGGGTAACATGGCATCAATTTTCTCTTTATTGATTCAAGAAAAAAGCTTTTATTCTTCTTGTATATTTTTTTAAGTCTGAAAATATTTCTAAAAATATGAACATTTCCAGTATAATTGTGGATCATTCATTAAATAATGAGCATTTATCCAGTACTTGAATGCATCTAGATTTCATCCCCTCCTGCTTCTTTAGGAATCTCACTGAATCAAATATTCTGTCTTTTCAACTTCTTCTAAGGAGATTTCCCCCCATAATATTTAAACATATTCAAGTCTCTCTAATCTGAAAAGAAACAAATAAATGTGCAACCAAATAAAACTTCCATGGTGCTACATATTCCTTATTATTTCCATATTTCAAAGATAACCTTCTTGAAAGATTAGTCTATTCACTTTTACCACATTTTCCTTCAAACCCTACCATTACACTGAAACAACTGTTTTTGGTCATAGTAACCAATGACCTTCCAGACGCCAAATCCAGTGGTGACTTTCCAGTCTTTTCCAAGTGTTCAAAACTACCCCTGGTGTTGTTGGTAGGGTGATAGTTCTAATATTCAGGTATGACCACATTAATGTTTTGCTTAAAGCTGTTTAATGATACCCCATAGCAATTAGAATAAAGTTCAATCTCTTAAATAAATTATAAAGGGCCCATTAAGATCTGGCACCTGCCTACTTTTCAGGTCTCATCTCTTGTCTCTCCTTCCCTCCCAACCAGTCATGCTGAATTCTGCACAGTTCATTCCGTCTCTATAGTTTCAGCACTGATCCCATCTACAGGCAAATATGAGTTATTAAGTGAATATTCAATTAATGAGTGCCTACTATGTGCCTAAAATAGTACTAGGTGCTGCGGAAAATTCAAAGAAATATTCGAAGTAACAGCTATTCAAGGACGCTAACTTAATTAGGAATCATTTCCAAGTAAATATTTGTGGGCATTTTTCCTAATATCACCAGGTTTGCTATAGCAAAAATGACCTTTTTAAAGAGGAAATAGCATTTCAATGTGAAAATGACCAACAAAGTCATGCTATTGTTAAATCAAACTAATCAACTGACGTGTTTATTAGGTAATAAACTATAATGAACAACTATAGACAAAGATCATGTAGGTGTTTAGTATAAATGTAGTTACTCTTACATGTAACTCTTTTAAATGAGAACTTGAAACTTCTGGTGTAGTAAAGAATTTTCTGCCTCTCTTTTCTAGAAAACACTGCAAAACTAAAAGAGGAATAATAGCAGCAACAAAGACCAGAAACACAATCTTCAATAAAACTAGGAGCTATTAACCATTTTTAAAATAGAGCAAGTATTAAAGCTAGCAGTTAGGAGACAGGACAAACCTAAGCATTTGGATTGAGTAGGAAATGGGGAGAAACTAATCTGATGAAATTTCCCATAGAATCCCAGGAAAGTTCATGCTTTAAAGCCTTATGAGCCTCTGAATGTGTGAGTGATGCTGGAAGGGTAGAAAATAAGGGCAGTGTTTGAAAGTCTCAGAAAGGATAAGTTAAAATTTACCCATATCCATGTCCCTTCTCTTGTCCCTCACTGCCAAAGAACTGCACCTTTCCATCCCCACCCGCATGAAAGATTAAATTTATTCTCTGGCATTGGTGAGATGCCCTATGGAAAATAAGGAATGAAGTAAAATTCTGCATACTCAAAGATGGAATTCTCATTTCTACCACACCCAGCTATAAAATGCCACAGCCAGGTTGACAAGAACAGCTAGGAGACTAGCTGAAAGATGCTTCTTTGAAGAAATTGAACCACTCCTGAGAAAACCTGCAGGCAACGGCATTTAGCGCCACTCCCCCAAAGCCAGACGACCAGATCATCACAGCAAACCCATGACATGTTGACACACAAAAGCTTATTAGGGTGCACTTTTAATGACCACTAAAAATCACCAGGTATTTCCAGAAAGTCTCTAAACTAAAAGAAAGAAGCCAAAATGAAAAGAAAAAAAGCCCAGGGGGAATGACACCAGCAAGATGGTGAAATAGGAGGTCCTCTGTCATATGCTCCCACAGAAACAATAATTGGGCAGTCAGCCACAGAAAAAAGTGTCTTTGTGGGAGCTTTGAGAATTAGGCAGGATAGATTGTGAAACCCCAGGGAGGAAAGTGAGGACCTTCCTACCAACATTACACAAATTAAAAGGACATACTAGAAGACTATGAACAATTGTACATTAACAGATAACCTAGATGAAACAGACGAATTCCTAGAAACACATAAATTACCTAAGCTGACTCAAGCTGAAATAGAAAGTCTCAATAAACATATAACAACTAAGAGACTGAATCAAATCTTCCCAATAAAGAAAATCAATGACCAGATGATTAAACTGGTGAATTCTTCCAAATATCTAAAGAGTTAATACCAATTTGTCTCAAACCTTTCCAATTGAAGAGGATGGAACACTTCCTAACTCATTTTATGAGCACAGCCTTACCGTGAAAACAAAGTCAGATACAGACCAAAATACCTTATGAATATAGATGAAAAAAAACCTAAACATTTTACTAGCAGACCCAAGTCAACATAATACCAAAAGAATTACATTCCATGAAAAGTGGGATTTATCCCAGGAATGTAAGAGTGGCTCAACTTAAAAAAATCAATCAATATAATGCATCACATCAATAGAACAACAATAAAACACGATCATATCAATTGCTGTAGAAAAGATAATTGAGCAACCTAACATGCTTTCATGATAAAAAAAAAATTCAGAAAAGTAGGAATAGAAGGGAACTTTCCCAACATGATAAAGAACATTCCTGAAAAACCCACAGCTAACATCACATTCAGTGATGAAAAGATTAAAACTTTTCCCCTAAAGTCAGCCACAAGACATAAATACCTGTTTGACCATTGTTACTCAGCATTGTATTGGAAGTTCTAACCAGAGCAATTAGACAATAAAAACAAATAAAAGGCGTCCAAATTGAAAAGGAAGAATTATAAGTACTTCTATTCACAGACGATATGGTGAAAAAAGTACAGAAAATCCCAAAGAATCCACAAGAAAGCTATTAAAGCTAATAAATTAATTCAGCAAATTTACATGGTATACAATGAACATGTAAAAATCAGTTGTGGCTCTATAAACCAGCAATAAGCAATCCAAAAAGGGGACTTCCATGGCAGTCCAGTTGTTAAGATGCCACACTTCCACTGCAGGGGACATGGGTTTGATCCCTGGTCTGGGAAATAAGATTCCACCTGCTGCACAGCACAGTGCAGCCAAAAAAAACAAAAAAGGTAAAAAAAAAAAAAGATATCCAAAAAGGAAATTAAGAAAGCAATTACATTTACAATAGCAGCTAGAAGAATAAAATACCTAGGTACAAATATAACCAGAATGATGAATGAGTTTTACATTGAAAAGTACAAAACATTGCTGAAAGAAATTGAAGAAGACCAAAATAAGTGGAAGGACCTCCTGTGTTAATCATAAGAAAACTTGATATTGTTAAGATATCAATACTACCCAAAATGTTCTACAGATTCAGTGCAATCCTTATCAAACTTCTAGCAGCCTTGTTTCTGCAGAAATAAAAGCTTATTCTCAAATTAATTTGGAGTTGCAAGGGCCCCTGAATAGCAAAAACAACCCTGAAAAAGAAGAATATATTTAGAGGACTCACTATAAAGCTATGGTAATCAGGACAGTGTGGTACTTATATAAGTATATACATACAGACCTGTGGAACAGAATTGAGAGCCCGGATATAAATCCATAAATCTATGGTCAATTGATTTTTGACAAGTTTGCCAAGTCCATCCAATGGAGAAAGAATATTGTCTTCAATAGTTGGTACTGGAACAACTGGATATCCACATGCAAAAGAATGAAATTGGACCACTAACTCTCATGATGTGCAAAAATTAACTCAAAATGCATCAGCGTCCTAAATATAAGACATAAAACTATAAAGATTACAAGAAAACATAGGGTTAAATCTTCATGACTTTGAATTTAGCAATGGATTCTTAAATATGATACTAAAAGCATGAAAAACAAAATAATAAAATAGATATATTGGGCTCCAACAAAATTAAGAACTTTTATGCCTCAAAGGACGTTATCAAGAAAGTGAAAAAACAATATAGAGAATTGGATAAAATATTTGCAAATTATATGTCTGATGAGAGTTCAATAGCCATAATATACATAGAACTCCTATAACTCAACAACAAAGGACAATCCAATTAAAAAGTGAACAAAGGGACTTCCCTGGTGGCACAGTGGTTGGGAGTCTGCCTGCCAATGCAGGGGACATGGGTTCGAGCCCTCGTCCGGGAAGATCTTGCATGCCGTGGAGCAACTGAGCCTGTGCGCCACAACTGCTGAGCCTGCTCTAGAGCCTGTGAGCCACAACTGCTGAGCCCCTGTGCCACAACTGCTGAGGCCCTCGCGCCTAGAGCCCATGCTCCACAACGGGAGGGGCCGCCGCCCTGAAGGGCCCGCACACTGCAGCGAAGAGTAGCCCCCGCTCGCTACAAATAGAGAAAGCCCATGTGCAGCAGCGAAGACCCAACACAGCGAAAAATAAATAAATAAAATAAATAAATTTATTTTTAAAAAAAGTGAACAAAGTACTTGAATAGACCTTTCTCTGAAGAAGATATACAAATGACCAATAAGCACATGAAAAGGTACTCAACCTGATTAGTCATTAGGATATCCTTTCACCCCTACTAGCATGGCTATAATTTTTTAAAAATTAAGTGTTAGTGAGGATGTGGAGAAATTAGAATTCTTGTGCATTTCTGATGAGAATGTAAAATGGTGCAGCTGCTGTGGAAAACAGTTTGGCAGTTCTTTGAAAAGCTAAACATACAATTATCATATGATCCAGCAATTCCATTCTTTAGTATATACCCAAAAGAATCTTAAGCAAGGAATCCGATACTTACTTGTACACCAGTGTTTATTGCAGCATTATTCACAATAGCCACAAGTTGGAAACAACCCAGGAGTCCATCAACAGATGAAGAAAAAAACTGAGTAGAGGCATACAATGGATATTATTCAGCCATCAAAAGGAATGACGTTCTGATACATGCAACAACATGGATAAACCTTGAAAACATGCTAAGCGAAATAAACCAGACACAAAAAGGCCAAATATTTTATGATTTCACTTATATGAAATATCTAGAATGGGCAAATTTATAGAGACAGGAAGTAGATTAGTGGTTACCAGCGGCTACAGAGGAGGAAGAATGGAAAGTTATTGCTTAATAGTTACAGAGTTTCTGTTTGTGGTGATTGAATATTTGGAAATAGATAATGTTTATGGTGGTGACACAACATTAAATGTAATTAGACACTGAACTGTACACTAAAAGTGGCTAAAATGGCAAATTTGATGATATATAGATTTTTATGGATTATATTTATTTATATATATAATCCATAAAAATTTAATTAGAGTTATGGGGGAGAAGCACATTAGGTAAAAATTAAGGAAATCTAAGGAAAATATGGACCCCAGTTAATTTTAATTACTTGTGACAAATGAACAATGCTAATGTTAGATGATAATAATAAGGGAAACTGGATGAAGTGTATATAGGAACTGTCTGAACTATCTTTGCAATTTTTCTGTAAATCTAAAATTGTTGAAAAATAATGAATTTATTTTTTAAAGAAAGATTAGTACAATGGGAGAGGGTGTGGAAAATCTAAAGCAAAATAATTTTTTACTAGTATAGACACAAAAACACAGATACGTAAAACATAAAGTCCAGAAATAGACCCAATTCCAAATAATAGTGATGCATCTCATAATAAAAATGACCATTGATTGGGTGTCCTTCATATGTCAGACATTTTACTTATATAATTCTCAGTCCTCAACATGACCCTGTAAGTCAAGTATTACAAGGCCACAGTTTACAGACAAGGAGGTTGTGGTTCACTGAGGTTAAATAACCTGGACAACATGGCAAAGCTTATAAGTAACAAAACATTGATTTGAAACCAAGTCTATACAATTGTAAAACTTGTGATCTTTAAGGATTTTAAAAATTACTACTAGGTAACTAAATATTGTAAATATGCTTTGTAAATGCAGCAACATATACCCTATATGGATTAGATACAACCCAGCAAATTATAGAAAATCAAACAGAAATTAGATTAGAATATTAATCCTTTTTGTGGAAAACTATTTTATCTTTGAAGTGATAGATATTACAGAGGATAAAACTGCCATGTTTGAATATAAAAATTTTAAATTATAAAATAAAAATTAAATAATATATAAATCAGCTAGAAATTTTGGAAAATATTTGCACTGCTTCCAATACAGTGTTTGCATTTATGATATATCAAGAATGTATTCGAATTTATAGGAACAACGTCAAGTTCTCAATAGAAAAAGAGACCAAATAATTGAATAGATATTTCCCATAATGGAAAATTAATGATTGAACATGCTGGAAAACGTGAATTCTCACTAAGTGTAATCAAACTGGAGTCATCTTGGTATTTTATGAAAGCACAAACACATTCATAATAATAATAAACAGTATTGGTAAGGTGTTAATGTATTTCAACTGGAGTGGCATTACAAATTGGAATAAGCCTTTTAGAAAGAAATATAGCAATGTGAGCTGTGCACCACAAAATATACACATCCTTTGACTCAGTAACTCCACTGCTATGTATTCTTTTCAGAAAAACAGTAGAAAAAATGTTTGCATTAATACCTCCATTGAAATGTTTACCTAGAGAAGAAAATACAGGTCATAATTAATTATTTATCTTTAGTGAAATAACTTAATAAATTTTGGTAGATCAGCATGTCAAAAGACAAAGTACATTAAAATACTAATCATCAAGACTGTGAAAGTATGAAAATAATTATCATATAACACAGAAACTGATACGTAAACTACGAGTAAATTGATGTAAAAATGTGTCAGCATGGAAGACAATCTGCATGAGTGAAAATGGTGTGTTAGGACTTTGTGTTCTTCATTAGTATTTTTCTATTTACATTGAATGCCAAGTTTTATAGGACTAAAGTGTTATGTTCCTTTAATTACTCCTACATGAGGTCAGAGGTTAAATTTACAGTTACAGTTGGAGGGTACCCAACTAAGGGTACCATTAGGGGCCAGGATACAGTGGACTGAGAAAAGTTGAGACTTGGGGCAAGGAATTGCTGAAAGAAGGTTAGAAGAAGAGCTTAACTACCAATGAAATGGAGAACCCCTGAAGTCAAACTTTGACTCCTGTGTCGTTTTTTTCAAAAATGGCCCTTGGCTTGTTCTCAGAAAAGAACTCTGAATGAGTAGAGAAACTATTAAGAGTATAACTGTTGTTTATTGGTCCTGGAAAATCAAGTTGGAAAAATAAGAGCCATGAGGTTAGTTACAGCTTCTTGTCCTAGATCTAGATGTATATGGATTAATCATTTAAAATGTTAGGATCTGAGTGAAAAAGACTACCAAATCGCCGGTGGCTAATGTTTATGGTTTAGTGTGATTTCTTGTTTTCTTTTGTTTGGTTCCACTGGGGTTTTAATTTTAAGTTCTCTTTGGTAGCCAGTCTACATTTTTAATGAAGTTCGAATGTATTGGTGCATGAACATTTCTCTGCAGCCTAATGAAAACATGTTACCAGAGTGCCTTGTTGTAGCATTGAAATTTATCTCAGGTAATAAGGAGCACAGAAATGAACCGCAATTTCAGCCCCTGAGGCAAAGCAGGGAACCTGAGTGGCAGAAAAGCCCATTAGGAAATGCATGCTGTAGTATCATAACTTCAGCAATGCTTTGAAATTGTCAAGTTGTATCATGAGGGCATGTGCTGATCAGAGGAGCACTGGCAGGCCCAAAATATTAGCTGTGACAATCACGTACTAGTTCATATATCCTAATCAATCAGGCAGAGTTTTAATTAATCCTAATTGTTTTATTATGGTTCCTAGCAAGCAACAACACAGCAGCCAGGAATCCCCAAACAGTTTAATTGACTTAATCAGTTCCTTGACGATCTTTCTTGAGATTTTTAGAGTAAACTTTCAACTCAAATAAGTATAAGAAGTTATACCCTGCAAAAAGTTAACACTTTGATATCAGAAGTAAAAATTCTCAAATACTACTTGGTAAATCAATAGGTTATTTCTTTAAATGCCAAGGTCTTTCTTTGCATTTAAGTGTTCAACAGTATTTATCAATAGTGTGTCAAAGTTTTGGGGTGAAGAAGAGGAAGAGAAGGGTAATCTAAAAACCTAAAATTTAGGAGCTCTGTCTATCCCTGGATTATTAAAGTTGAGAGAAATCTTTGTTTTCAACCCTAATAAAAATTATTTCAAGAAGAGTAAATTTTCAAAAATGGACTTTCTCTCAACTATTTTGGAAAATTTCTTTTGACCAGAAGCAAACATTACATAGCCATTAGATTAATTGTTTTAGCACCTTCATCAATACATTTAAAAAATGTATTGTGATTAGACAGATATTACTCTGAGTGTAATATTCTAGAGAAGGAGAAGCCAACTTGTGAATTTTTCTGAGCTTAATTTTACAAACTTAAAATTCTGTATATTGTATAAACCAATCATTGACAAAATTACAACAAACTTGTGAATACTAAGATGGACAATGAATCTGCCAAATTCTTTTCTTAGACAAATTATATTGAGAAGATCATTTCCCTAAGGGCCACTTTTGTGGATGTGGCTGTCTGAATCCAAGAGAAGTATGGGCCAAATTATTTACAAGTATCTTCAAATTATCTCAAAGCTTTGAGGAAAGATACAAGGTAAAATAAATAAAATAGTACATACAAATAAGAATATACAATGTTTGTAACACTTGGAAATATAGTAAAAAATACAGTATTTGACAAGCATTTTGACTAAGTGTCCTATTAGAACTTTTCCCCTTCAGCATTCGTTATATAGTTCTTTCATTGACTGTTATCATTTCATAAATTACTCTGCTAATGTAGAGCAATAAATCCTACCTTAAATAATATGGTTTCCCACAGACCTACTAGAGCATGGACTTGAGGACATGGGGAGGGGGAAGGGTAAGCTGAGATGAAGTGAGAGAGTGGCAGGGACATATATACACTACCAAATGTAAATTAGATAGCTAGTGGGAAGCTGCCACATAGCACAGGGAGATCACCTCTGTGCTTTGTGACCACCGAGAGGGGTGGGATAGGGAGGGTGGGAGGGAGGGAGACGCAAGAGGGAAGAGATATGGGAACATATGTATATGTATAACTGACTCACTTTGTTGTAAAGGAGAAACTAACACACAATCGTAAAACAGTTATACTCCAATAAAGATGTTAAAAAAATAAAATAAAAAAATAAAAAAATAAAAACACAGTGAGATTAAAAATAATAATAATAATAATAATATGGTTTCCCCAAACTGTTAAATATTTCTCCAGTGTATATTAGCATACATAATGTGCTACAAACTAAATGATGTATATAGAGATAAGGGAAAAAAGAAACTCCTTCTCAGTCTCTATAAAACCGAGTATACACTCAGCCATAAAAAAGATGAAATCTTGCCATTTGCTTCAACATGGATGGAACTTGAGGGTATTAGGCTGAGTGAAATAAGTCAAAGAAAGAAAGATAAATACCGTATGATTTCACTCATATGGAAAAACAAACCAACAAACCAAACCAAACAAAATCAAACACATAGATACAGAGAACAGTAGTAGTTACCAGAGGGGAAGGGGGTGGGGAGGGCAAAATGGGTCAAGAGGGTCAACAGTATGGTGACAGATGGAAACTGAAATTTCAGTGGTGAGCACACTGTAGTGTATACAGAAGTCAAAATATAATACTGTATATATGAAACATATGTTATAAAAACCAATAAAAAAATTTAAAACCCAAGTATAATTTTAGTTGTTTCAAATCTTTTTCTAGTTTTTAAAATTAGAAATTATGGTATGTTTCCAAATATTGGGTTGGCCAAATATTGAGTTGGCTTCTCCTTCTCTAGAATATTACACTCAAAGTAATAAACTGTATTTTAAGTAAAAATAAAAGACATACTTTTCATTTTCACCAAGAACTTTATTGAACAACATATTCACCCTTTTGTTCCACTATCTTCTGCCATTTTTCAGGCAACTTCATAATTCCATCTTTCCAAAACTTTTTATCTTTTTGAGCAAAGAACTATTCCAGGTGCCTTTTACAGACTTCCAAGGAATTAAAATTTTTTTCCATTAGGAGAATTTTGTAAAGACCGAAATAAATGGAAATACGAAGGTGCAATGTCTGGTGAATATGGCGGATGAATCAGAACTTCCCAGACAAGCTGTAACTGTTTTTGCCTGGTCATCAAATAAATATGTGGTCTTGCGTTATCCTGATGGAAGATTATGCATTCTCTGTTGACTAATTCCGGACGCTTTTCATCGAGAGCTGCTTTCAGTTGGTCTAATTGGGAGCAGTACTTGTTGGAATTAATCGTTTGGTTTTCTGGAAGGAGCTCATAATAGAGGACTCCCTTCCAATCCCACCATATACAGAACATCACCTTCTTTGGATGAAGACCGGCCTTTGGTGTGGTTGGTGGTGGTTCATTTCGCTTGCCCCACGATCTCTTCCATTCCACATTATTGTACAGTGTCCACTTTTTATTGCCTGTCACAATTTGTTTTAAAAACAAAACTTTTTCATTATGTTTAAGTAGAGAATCACATGCGGAAATATGGTCAAGAAGGTTTTTTCTCTTAACTTATGTGGAACCCAAACATCAAAGCGATTCACATAACCAAGCTGGTGCAAATGATTTTCAACGCTTGATTTGGATATTTTGAGTATGTCGGCTATCTCCCGCGTGGTATCACATTGATTGTTCTCAATGTCTCGATCTGATCGCTATCAGCTTCAACTGGTCTACCCGACCGTGGAGCATCGTCCAGAGAGAAATCTCCAGCATGAACCTTCACAAATCACTTTTGACATGTTCAATCAGTCACAGCACCTTCTCCATACACTGCACAAATCTTTTTTTTTTTTTGCATTTCAGTTGCGTTTTTACCTTTCTTGAAATAATAAAGCATAATATGCCGAAAATGTTGCTTTTTTTCTTTCATCCTCAATATTAAAATGGCCACACAAAAATTCACCAATTTTGATGTCTTTTTTAAAATGCATGCTGATATGACAGCTGTCACATACAATTTAACAAAATCGTTTTGAATGAAGTTAAAGACAACTAAGTGCTACTAGAGCCATCTTACAGAAAAAAACGAACGGACCTTTTGGCCAACCCTGTATAATGCAAAATTATTTATTGAGTTTAAGTCTAGGAAAGAGGAAAATTAGGAAGAAATTTGCCCATTTAACAAAATAGTAGTAACAAGGACAGCTATTATTTCCAAATGCTCACTCTGACTTCGCAAGCATTATATTGAGTATTTTACATACATCATCTAATCTAATTTTCAAAATAATTCCTTGAGATAAGTCTATTGCTCACATTTACAGAGGACCAAACTCATTTAGCAAATCCTCCTTGTTACATTTTAGATTATCCCCGTGTTCCACCCCCAGTCATTTCCAAAGACTACTTATACAGTCAAATCAGAACGTTGAGGCACATCTATATTTTAAATAACGACTTAATGAAGTTATTTATGGGTTATAAAAGATAAGAAAATATCCTTTAGAAATGAAAGTTTTACTTTTTACAATTCAGAGAAGTTAAGTTTGATTTATAATTTTAAAAGCTGTTAAGACACAGAAAAATATGAAGTCCTTCTTTTGGAGTTAGAAACAAACCTTCTCCCTGTACTCTTCAGAAATTCTCATCTCCCAAATTAAGGGAAACATTTCAGTTCTGCCTGTTCACAAAAGAAAAGATCTGTAATAATACTGCTATGATCATACCTTTGAAGCAGGGCAAATGTTTGAGTACAACCACTAGGTATGGCATTTTGATAATATAAAGATTATAAAGACATAATTTTACAAAGCTGGCCTTCAAGTTTTGTTTTGTAATATTTGTACTTTTTTCATCATTATTTCTAATCATCCTATTTTAGTTTTGTGTATCAGCATTCAAGACTTTTAGTGCTAGAGCTTATCATTATTCCAGCATGCAAAGTAAAATTCAGAAAAGAAAATCTTAACAAAACGGTGATCATTCAGATTCTAAAATGTATGACGTTATCCATTTATCCAACCTCAAAAAAATATGGCTTTCATTATTAGGTTACAATGGATCAAGATTTGTGTTCACACTAATGTTGCCCTCATTTCCATTTATATTAAACTGGTATTTGTTTTTTAAAGGAGGCACATGAATGAACAGAGCCTTCCCCAATCTCTGTTTGTTCAGCTTGTAACATGCACAATAGCAAATTCAATCTTGTTAAGAGGCTTATTCCTCCATTGTAGAACTTACTCGAATTGCAAGAAAGTTTGAATTTGCATGGGTCATGTATTTGTGTGGAGAATGAATTGAAGCACTTTAAGGACCTTATTTTTCTTTCTCAATAATAAATTGCTTATTACCGCTTAATTTCAAACATCTTTTGTCCATTGCATTGCTCAGCTGGGGGGAAAAAAATCTTCATTTCAATAATAGAAAAGTCAAGTTCATTTGAAAAAATAACACCTGAAATGTCAATGAAATCACACCTCTTAAATCTCATGGGGACAATTTCTCACTCAGGAGAGTTCTTTAAAGCACATAATTTTTCTTCGATGAAGCCTAATTATTTTAAGTCAGGGAACAAGGCATTGGACACACATCCATAACGTTCCCTTTGTTAACAAACTGTTTTGATACACATATAAAGTTATTTTACCTAGGACCTTTTCTGTTAAAAATTCATTACACTCAAAGTAAAGGAAGCTAACTCTCATCAGCCACATGAAAAGAATTCTAACTAAAATTTGGTCATATTGCAAGCATGTAGGTCACGTTGTTAACCTATAATCAAATGTGGACAACAAGTGAGTGACTACTGTTTTTACTGCACTGCATTAGGTGATGGGGTTGGTAAGATACAGTAGCTGACATTGGGCACATAGGTGAGAAACCTGTGGAACACAATCACACACACACACACACACACACACACACACACACACACACACACATCCCAATATATCTCAGCGGAAAAATAGTACTAGAAAGGAGTCAAAAGATAATTCAACCCTGGCCGTAGCACTTATCAACTGTGACCTTGGCAAATCACTTAAACATTCTGCTGAGCTTTCAGTCTCTGCCTTCACAAAAAAAGGAGAAAATAATCAGAAATAATCTTTTCCATATTAAAGGAAACTAAAGACATATGCAACTAAATGTAATGTATAATCTTTGTGTGGTTCCTGGACATCAGGAGGACAATGGCAACAATTGAACAAGGTGAATGATAATTTCCAGATTTTCATAATTGTACTATGGTTATAGAAGACAATCCTCTTTCTCTTTCTCTGTTTCTCTCTCTCTCTTTGAGAGGAGTAGGGAGTTATCACTGAAATATTTAAAGGTAAAGGGGCATAATATATTCAATTTACTCTGAAATGTTGCAGAGAGAAGAGGAGAAGAAAGAACCAATGGCTAAGCAAGTATGGTAAAGAATTAGCATTTGAGGAATTTGGGTGAAGGACATAATGCAGTATTTTGTACTATTTAATTATTTTGTTCTTTTCTAATTTTTCAAGGTGGACTCTGAGGTTGTTGATTTGAAACTTTCTTTCTTTCTAATGTAAATATTTAGTGCTACACATTTCCCTTTAAGTACTCCTTTAATTGCAGCCTACAAAACTAGATATATTCTGTTTTCATTGTCATTCAGATAAAAATGATTTCTAATTATTTAAATACCCATGGGTATTTAAAAATGTGTTATTTAATTTCCAAACAACTGAAAACCTCCTGGAGAAAATAGCACTATTAGTAACTCTGCCAAACTTTTAAGGAAGAAATAATACTAATTTTACACATACTCTTCTAGAAGAATGAAGAGGAAACATTTCCCAGCTCATGGAGTCAGTATTACATTGACACCAAAGAAGAAAGAAGAGCTTGGCTATTTGGATACCAAGTTACCTGTGTTTTATTCTAAAACGTTTTATCTGTTGATGGTGAGAAATGTGGGCTGTCATGAAATTTCATGAACTGAATATCAAAATCTTACATATAATTTAGAAACAAAAGCAAGAAAAATAAAACAGTATACTTTAATACAAAATCATCCTAATAAAGGAATAAAAAAGAGCAAAATAAGTAGAGGAAGGAAGTGAGGATGGACAGATGAAAAGAAGGAAGGAAGAAAATAAAGGAGAGAGAAATCTCATTAGGCTTAGTTGCTAGGCAATTAGGGATCTGTTATGCTTAATGAATATAGCAAAGTAATACTGAAAAATAAAAAGTGGAAAATTTTACCTTCTCCTCAACTTGATTTTTTAGAAGCAATGAGGAAAACATCCCTAGAAAGCCACTTGCATAACAAACTTAGAAAATGAAATTCTGTCATTCTGAAATGCCACTCTATAACTGCATGTGCTTGAGACTTAATTTAAGCATGAATTGCCTAACTTACTTCCTGTACTAGTAACTTACCCAAGTGGCAGGATAGGTTGAGCATAAAGTAACAGTAATATAAGTAAACTACTTAATACAAGTTAGAAATCTTGCTTCCCCTTTTTTCTATATATTTTTAATAAGTCATGATTGTCTTTCCCTTCCTGAAGAGGATACATATTTCTTTAGTGTGAAATCAGAAAAGTGAGAGTAAAAGGTCATATTTTAGAGGGAAACTGCTATTTCTTCGGAAAAAATAATGACTAGATGTATTTATTCTAAAGAAACTGGAGGTGGCTAATGTCTAAATCTCAGTAACAATGTAGGGGATTAAGCAAAGACAGCTATTGTAGTCAGAATTGAAATTCTAGCTTGTTAATTCATTAGGACCTGTGAGAACATTTTAAATTTTTGAGCTCAAACAGATTTACAGAATCTCCAGGGTCACTGAGAGAGAAATTGTCTTTCTTTTTAAACTTAGGATGTTTATATACACGCATACAGAAATATCTAACTAAGCTTCCATTTGAGTAGTTATAGCAAGATATAATATTTTCCAACCACCACACATAAGTCATGAAAGTTGGCAGAGCAGCAAAACTTTTAGATATGACTAAATGAAGACTCCTTAATACAGAAAGTATTTATGTTCTCAATGCACACAATTTATGAACATATACACTAAGTAAGGGTTCTTATTTTCTTACTTTAATACCTATTCATATGATAAAGCAGCTGCCTTATGTTGGGCAGATTAAACAAAAAAAATACTGTTAGTAGATATATGTAAGCTCAATATATTTCAAAGTGTAAGCTCCTTGAGGACAGAATTTATATATTTCAATAGTATTAATTACCCCTTAGTCTCAAGGTCTAGGATGGCAGAGGCAGTCTGGAACTATTCAGAAAATATGTATTGAATAAATCATTTCATTTGCCTTTAGTCTGAAAGTATGTGTTATAGAAGTGTAGAAAATAAGACTTAATGACATCAAGGATACAGAAGACTATTTGTAAAGACTACATATAAAAAGCTAAGCATAAAAGTAGAAAATATTATTTTTGGAAAATTTCAAACTCAAATAAAGCAGAAGAAATATTAATATTAGATGAAGATGAATTTAAAACAACAAATCACTGAATGGAAAAACAGATTCATTTTCTACAGGTTAAGCATACGTAGAACAATGAAGATATGAGATGGGAACGGATAACACGAACACAATTTTTATTATGTGCCAGGTGTTGTGGTAAGTCCTTAGCTCATTTAATCTTCACAAGCATTCTATAAAATAGGCAACATTTTAGATGTTAGGCAACGGAAGCAAAGCTAGGCTAAGTACCTTCCCTAAAGTAAAAAAACAAAAACAAAAGAAAACAAAGCTCCACAAAATACAAGCATCTGACTCCAGAGTTATACTTTCACCTTAGGCCACAAATTTGACAATTTCATTTAAATAAATGTTTATTTCTGGAAAATATAATTTCTCAAAATGCTTCCCCTAACAAATCTAAGGATGACTTAATGTAAAGAAATCTCTCAGTGTGTCATGTTAGTAGGTCAAATTTGGTATGGTAGTATTAGAGACAATTAACAAGTAGTTGATAAATTCCATGCCATATCTAATACTGAAGAAAGAATACTTACAATATTCTATAACAGGTAATAGCTCTTAAGTCAATAGACAGCACCACACTTTCTATGAAACAATAAAGATAATTGTATTACATTAGGAACAAGAAAAGTTAGTTAATATTGGCTAGGAAATTCTGTCCAATATGATAAGATGCAAACTAAATAAATAAAAGGTAGAACTATTGGAAAGATAAAGTCAAAATACTTACAGGTAGATTATGTACCTAGAAGCTCTCTGAGAATAGAAGTAACAATCACTAATGCGTGCAAGACATTCTAAAAACTTTACATAAATTATTTAACCTCATAACAAAACTATGAAATAGATACTATTTTTATCATTCCCATTTTACAAATAAGGAAACTGGGGCACCACAAAGTTGGGTGACTCTCTTAGTGTCGCACTAAAGTGGGGTTCTAGAATCTGTATTGTGAGCCCCTACACTGTACAACCTCTATTAACATAATGAAAGAGTTCAGTAATGGAGCAATAGTTTCTTGATATTGTAGCAAATACCAGTTAGAAGATGGACTGGAAAACGATATTCTACATTAGAAGAAAAATTACAAAATATCAAGGAATGTAAGTTTAACAAGAGACGAAGAGGACCTATGTGAAGACAAATGTAAATAAACACATCTACCAAGTTTTATATGGGAAAACCCATACACACATGTGCAAAAATGACTATTTTTCCACGATTAAAGTTTAATTAAATTCTAATCAGAATCCCTAGCCATTATGCATTTAAAAAAAAATGATTTTAAACCATCAAGTTCAACTGAAGGAATAAAAACATAAGATTAACCAATTTATAAATGAAGGGTATCGGTGAAGGATTATTCATCAGATATCTTTTAATGGTTATTGATCTTTTAAAATAATATAATTTCTATAAATAATTTTTAATAAATTATAGATTATTTCTATAAATAGAAATAATATATTTATATATATAGCTTAGAATAAAATATAAACCTTTAGTGTATAATAAAATTTCTATCACAAAACAGCAGTAAAAGAAAGAATTACTCAGTATAAAATGTTGGGACATCTAATCGGTTATTTGAAAAAGAGCGTAAAAAAATTTTTATAGTCATTTACTTAGGGCTTTGTTATCTTCCACAACATTTACAAAATAGAAGCTGCAAAATATCAAAACCACAGGAAGTTGACAACATAGACCACAATTAGCTTCCTAGTCTTACTTTAATGAGTGCAATCTTTAAACATCACAATTTATACTGTCAAGCACCAAATTAATCATCAAAGTTTATTTTTCACCTCACACCTTCCTAAGCTATAGAAAAAATTGAAAAAATTATTACTACTAAATGTAAAAAGAAGAGAATGAATTAAGTTTATGAATGAGTCCAGCTATGAATAAGTGTTCACAAGACACTGAAAGGCTTTTAGGGGAAAGATGTATATCATAGGACTTTGATGGCTCTTTCCCTGTGTCTATTTTAAATATTGGTTTTATTGTAGGGTATTGAACGTAGAGTTACATAAAAATGAATATCTGCAGAAAGTGGTAATATGGCTGTAAGAAATTTGATTCTGAATCCTCCTCATTCATTATTTTGTGCATACCCTCTTGTTGACACATAAGTTAACTACAAATGATTATGCAGTAAGCTGGTATTAGGTAATAGGTACTTGAAAATTATTTTTGGAGCTTTTCTAATTCTGAGGAAAAGCTTATTAGAGGAATAGGTCTACCATTGCCTAACCAAAAGTTGACCCTTTATACTGAGACCTATAGGTCCCAGGACAAACTTCCAGGGATTGGCTAAAGTAGTCTTATTCTCTAGAGATAGTAATGACAGCTAACTAGAGTATGGTGTTTACTCTATGCTAGGTTACCTAGTGTTGTAGGTTTTATGCATGTGTTAACTCATCCTGTCAACAACCTTAGGAATAATTTAATATATTATTTTCTCATTTTATTGGTAACGAAATTGAGGTGCAGAGAAATTTAGTGACTTATCCAAGGTCATATCACTAGTAAATGTGAGAGACAGTGTTATGAATTCAACAGACTGGCTCCAGAGTCCACATACTTGGGCCACCATAATTTGCTACCTCTTGTTAAAATGAAAAGCTTCTAAGTATTTGACTGAAACATACTGGTCTCTTCCTCCCTCCCTCCCTTCCTCCTTCTTCCCTCTGAGCTGCTTCACTGTGAGTGACCTTGCTTTATCCTCCCCTATCTAATATTGTGTGGATCCCCTTATGGCAAGGTAGAGAAGGTCATGAAAACTAGAAACACATTTAAGTATAGCTAGGTGAATAAACTAGGTTTACATAAAGCAATGACTTAGTAAGCGTCTAACAACATATCCTCTGACTTCCTATTTTAATGCCTTGAATAGTCATTGGTGCTTAATAATATATTCGGCTTGCATTTCAAACTGTTAGTCCTTATACATAATCCTTATCCACTTTTCAACAGCTTTATTTAGGTATAATTTATATATCATGAAATTTACCTATAATAAGGATATGATTCAATTATTTTTAATAAATTTATAAATTTTCAGATTTGTGCAACCATCACCACAATCCAGTTTTGAATATTTCATCAAGTTCCTTTATTACCACTTAGAGTTAAAATCTGTGTTCATCTCCACCTTTAGGTAACTACTGATCTGCTTTTTATATCTATAAAATTTCCCTGTCTTGACATTTTTTCCTTCTAGTTTTGTTGAGATATAATTAACATACAGCACTGTGAAAGTTTAAGGTGTACAGCATAATGATTTGACTTACATACATCATGAAATGATTACCACAATAAGTTCAGTGAACATCCATGACCTCATATAGATATGAAATTAAAGAAAAAGAAGAAACAAGTTTTTCCTTTTGATGAGAACTCAGACATCAGTGCCTTGACATTTAAAACAAATGGAGTCATTGAATGTGCTCTTTTGCATTGTGCTTCTTTTACTGTTACATGATGTTTTACAGGTCCATCCATGTTATAGCATGTGTCAGCATTTTACCTATTCACCAGATTAAGATTGTGTCCATTTGGGGGCTATTATAAATAATAATGCTATGAAAATGTGCATACATATTTTTTGCTTATACACAGGTTTTAATTTATCTTGGGTAGATACCTAGGTATGGAATTAGGAGGTTATCAGTAAATTTATGTATAACTTTTAAAGGAACTATCAAACTATTTCCAAAAGTGGCTGCACCATTTTACCTTCCCACCAACAATACATGAGAGATCCAGTTTTTCCATATCCTTGCCAACTCTTGATAGTGTCTATCTTTTTATTATAGCCATTCTAGGGAGTCTGAAATGGTATCTCACTGTGGATGTATTTTGCTTTTTCTGATAGCTAGTGATGTCAAGCATTTTAAAATATGCTTATTAGCCATTAGTTTTCTTCATAGTAAAATGTCTATTCAACTCATTTGTCAATTTTTGAATTGTATTGTTTGTATTATTATTGAGTGTTAAGGGTTCTTTATGTATTCTGAATATTATCAGAATATATTATCAGATATATTATTTGAAAATTTTTATTATCATACATATTATTTGAAAATATTTTAACCAGTTTTTGACTACTCTTTTCATTTTCTTTTTTTTTTTTTTTTTTGCGGTACGCGGGCGTCTCACTGTTGTGGCCTCTCCCATTGCGGAGCACAGGCTCCAGACGCGCAGGCTCAGCGGCCATGGCTCACGGGCCCAGCCGCTCTGCGGCACGTGGGATCTTCCCAGACCGGGGCACGAACCCGTGTCCCCTGCATCGGCAGGCGGACTCTCAACCACTGTGCCACCAGGGAAGCCCTCATTTTCTTAATGGTTTCTTTTGAAGGACAAACATTTTTTCATTTTTGTGAAGTCTACTTTATAATTTAAAAAAATTTTTATGGACCATGATTTTGGTGTGGCATCTAAAACATTTTTGGCCTGACCAAGATTATGAATATTTTGCTTTATGTTACATAGTTTTAGCATTCACATTTAGATGTATTACTCATGTTGAGTTAACTTTTGTGTATAGTGTGAGGTAAGGGTCTAAGTTCACATTTTGTATGTGGTTTTTGTCCTGGCATTATTTGTTAAAAAGCCTATCCTTTTCCCATTTTATTGCTTCAGCACCTTAGTCCAGTATCCATTGTTCATAAATATAAGGATTTGCTTCTGGACTTTCAGTTCTGTTTCATGTATGTAATTTTGACAGTACCATATTGTATGTATTATTATAGTTATGGAGGAAGTTTTGAAATAAAAAAGTGTAAATCTTCAAACTTTGCTCTTCTTCAAGGTTGTACCGGCTATTCTGGTTTCTTGCATTTCCATCTGAATTTTAATATCAGCTTGTCAGTTTCTACAAAAAAGCCTGCTAAGATTTTGAATTTTTGTTGCGTTTCTAGATCAACCTGGACAGAATTGCCCTTCAGATGAACTTGAATCTCTCAATCCTTGAAACTGCAATGTTCATGTTAAATTTATTCCTAAGTATTTTATTCTCTTGAGGCTATTGCAAATGGAATTGTTTTCTTAACTAGATTTTATGACTGTTTGTTGCAGGTATATAGAAATGTAATTGATTTTGTAAAGGGATGTTGTATTCTCTGATTTTGTTGAAATTGTCTCTTAGTCCTACTAGTTTTGGGGGGTTTCCTTGGGACTTCCTACATACAGGATCATGTTATCAATGAGTAAAGACAGTTTTATTACTTATTTTCTAATTTTAATTTTTTTCTTACATTATTTTACTGGCAGTATCTCCAATATAATGTAGAATAGAACTGGCAAAAGCATATATCCTGGTCACTTTCTCAACTGTAGTGGGAAAGCACTCTGTCTTTCACTATGAGGTATGATGCTAGCTGTGGGTTTTTCATAGATGTCATTTATCAGGTTGAGGAAGTATTCTCCTATTTCTAGTTGTTTGAGTGTTTTTATAATGAAAGTATTTTGGACTTTATTAAATGATTTTCTGTGTCTATTGAGATGGTAGTGTATTTTTCATCCTTTATTCTATTAATATTGTATATTACATTCATTGATTTTGAGATGTTAAATCAACTTTGCCTTCTTCACCTGGTTTTTTTTTTTTTTTTTTTTTTTTTTTTGGCTGCGTTGGGTCTTCACTGCTGCGCCTGGGCTTTCTCTAGTTGCAGCGAGTGGGGGCTGCTCTTCATACTCTTCATTGCAGTGCACAGCCTTCTCATTGCAGTGGCTTCTCTTGTTGAGGAGCACGGGCTCTAGGCATGTGGGCTCAGTAGTTGTGGCACATGGGCTTAGTTGCTCTGCGGCAAGTGGGATCTTCCCTGACCAGGGATCTAACCTGTGTCTCCTGCACTGGCAAGTGTATTCTTAACCACTGCGCCACCGGCGAAGTCCCTTTTTCTTCTTTTTTTGGCTAAACTTTGCCTATACTATAGGATAATATCTATTGGATATATATTGGATAATATATATTGGATAATATCTATTGATCTATCCTCAATTTCACTAAATTCTCCTTGAGAATTTCTATTTGTAGAATCATTGTTGCCATATTTTCCTTTAATTATTTAAATATGTATTTAAAGATGTTTTAACATAGTTAACATATTGATAATTGCTGTCTTAAGATACTTGTCTGCTAAATCCAACATCCTGGTACACTCAGAGACAATTTTCTATTGATTGATTTTTTTTTTTCCTGAGTCTGGGGTACATTTTTTTGTTTCCTTGAATGCCTCATATTTTTTGTTGAGAAGTAGACATTTTAGATAACATAAGAAATCTGGATCTTGATTTTCCCTCTAAAGATTTTTGTTTTTACCATTTACTTGTTTAATAACTTGCCTATATTAAATATATGAAATCTGTATTCCCTGCCATTTATTGATACTGTTGTTCAGCTCAATTTTTAAAATAAATGTGTTTATTTTTTTACTTATATTCTTGCTTTTATTTTAAATTCTGACTTCCTAGGAGACTTCCTGTATCTGAATAGCTTAATGGTTAGATAATGATTCTACAGAGGTTATAATGACTACCTTGAAACAGCAAAATTCCATCTTCTGCCAATGACTCTGTGTATGGGTAGGTGAGCACATTCAAAGTTCAGACCATTTCTAAGCCCGCCTGGTCACTTAGATTCCACTGGCTCTTTTGGGTCTCCTATGGGCAGCCTCAAAGTTGACCAGGATTGTGTGGGATTATCAGAGAAGTCTGATCTCTACTTCTCATGTATGCATCCTCAGCCAGGAATACACCTGCCCCACATACTACAGTAACCTCAGCATAGTAGAGCCAGTGATCCTGCCCTGTTCACCTGTCTCTGAAAATATCATTCCTACCCCTACTATCAAAGAAAAGAAAATGCTGGTCCTTATGGCTTGCCCTGTCCTGGCAGAACCCCTGCCTTAACTGAATACAGGTGTGGGCCAGAACACCACAGATTCCCACTGTTCTTACTCAATTTTCATCAGTTTTTCAACCATACATGCTTCTAAAATTGTAAACCACTGGTAGATTTACAAAGCATTGAAATGGTTATTCTGTCAATTTTATCCAGCTCTGTAGTTGTTTTCTGTAGAGAAGATTTGCAATCTCTCATTAGATGGTAGCTATAAGTAACACCTTGAAATGCTTTTTAAAAATTTCAATTAGTAGAGCAAGAGGAAAAAAAAACCACATTTGGCCTATTTTGTGATTAAATCTGTCTTATTGTTCTCCAGGAACTCTTGCTTTATTTTCAGATTTCTTGAAGATGCTAATTTTATTTTACTAGGTTTTTAAAGTAAAGTTTAGTGCACTAAATTAGTGCTATGGTACTGTTCCCTGCAGAGGTTTCCAATCTGGGCCCCTGTCCTGTGAGTTGTGATTCTCTGTGTCTTCCTCTCTTTCTCCAGTATGGGGGGCAACAGTTTGCCCTGTGACCTCAATTCTCAATTCTCTGATGGATCTAAGAAAATTTGTTGATGTTCAGTTTGTTCAGCTTTTTCCTTGTTGTGAAGACAGGAATGTCTTCTAAAATCATTATCCACTGGACCAGAGGTTGGAAGTCCATCTATACACTTTTGATTTTCCTAACACAAGGATATAAAATCTATAATATGAAAAATAAATATTAAAATCATTTACTTATTTCTACATTCTTTTTTTTTTGAATTTTACTATGATATTGTTCACAGAGATCTACCAGTCAACATCTCCAAAGTTTCTTTAAGTACTAGAGAGAGAACAAGTGCTTTGACGTATGATAAGATTTTCTAAAAGGGGATATTGTTTTGTTGCTACCTCATGCCTACCACTTGCCATGTCATAATGTAAAAGGTTACTACGCCTCATCTATGATGTTCAGCCTATTTGCAAGAATGACTTAATTCCTAGTTTTCTTTACTTCCACAGTATGTAATTTGGGGGAATATGTTATCTTTACTTTAATTAAGGCTATTTCTTCCTTTCTTTCATCATATACCAGTAACTGTGCTCTGTTATTGCTTATCCTAATACTAGTTTTTAATTTAGCATCTGCATAAACTTCCTTGTTATCATTTTTCTGTACTTTTTATAAGGACTAGCTTCTTTTCCTTCTCCTACTTTTAAAACCAAATGTATTCATTATAAGTACACGCAAATAACTTACTCCTTTATTAGACCTTCTAGGTAGTCATGCCTCAGCATTTATATATTAAAATGCATATTATATTTTCAGAAATTAGTTTACTTTTATTTCTCCTTTGTATTACAATTGGGGCATTGCATTTTAAAAGTTATGTGTGAAAGTATGTTACATCATAAATTCCATTTCAGGATAGTATAAGGGTCATTGTAAAATGTTAGTTCTAGGAGTTGTTGAGTCTGATAGGGTGGAGAATCAGTGTCATGGTGAATTAAATGACATCTTCCTTATTGTAGCCTAATTATCTTAATTTCCTTTACATACAGTAAAAATGCTAGAAGTCTAATTCAACTGTAGTACTACTAGGTAGGTAGTGCTACTAAATAAGAAAATTCTGTGGTTTTTAAAATTTACTTAATTTTATTTTTTCTTTTGTTATGTCTAACAAGATATTTTAACCAAATTCTATTATTTACCTGGGTGAATAACAGATGCTATTGGTCAGCTACCTTACAACCATTCCTCACTTTCTTCCTTGATAATAATAACCCAAATTTTAGTTCTAGTGACCACTGGCTTCAGCAAGGCTAACCCTTTCCCTATCATCAAGACCCATAGGGGATGAAACAATTTTAATATAAATTTATATTTATATCAAATTTAAATTTATATTTATATCAATACAGAAGAATGCAAAGTCATAAGTGTTCAGCTCTGTGAATTTTCACAAACTTACTGCATTTGTGTAACTAACTGTTGACTACTCCCTCCCTGCACCTTTCTCTTCCCATAAGTCATGCACTCTTCTCTTCAACACCTTGGGCTATTTTCTACACTGCTTCTATTATTTCTTATCATCTCCACCCATTTCTTTAAATAAGGATATTTTATAGGGATTTCTTTTAACCCATTTGTCATTTTTACAAAATCTCACTATCTGATCTCACCCACTTATATGATTTTATCTGTCACTTAAAAGGTGATGAAACCTAAGTTCTTTATCTCTATACCTAACTTCTTCCATGATCTTCAGACTCTTATAGTCCAATTATGTATTAACTATATCCAATTGAATTTCAAACGCACTTTAAACTCACTATATATCTGAAATGGCATTGATTATTTTCATCTTAAGCCTACCCTTCCTTATGTATTCCATACCTTGGTCACTGGCCCTTCTAGCTTCCCTGTGTTTCAAGAGAAAGAATCTGGAGTCATCCTTAGTACCAATCTGTCTTTACTCCTCAATGCATTCAATCAATTACAACTTTTTGTTGATTCTCCCTCTAAATATTTCTCAAATCTGCCCTCTCCTTCCCACCTTCACTACTGTATCATTAATTCACAATTTAATCATCTTTGTTATACTGCAAAAGCCTCCTAACCAATCTTCCCTCTAATCTCAACTTCTTGGATTTATCTTCTACACTACTGCCAGAGTGTTCTTTTGTTTTTTTAATTAATTTTTATTAGAGTATAGTTGCTTTATAATGTTGTGTTAATTTCTACTGTACAGCAAAGTGAATCAGCTATACATATACCTATATCCCTTCTTTTTTGGATTTCCTTCCCATTTAGGTCACCACAAAGCACTGAGTAGAGTTCCCTGAGCTATACAGTAGGTTCTCATTAGTTATCTATTTTATACATAGTATTGGGTTGGCCAAAAAGTTCGTTTGGGTTTTTCCATAAGATGTTAAGGAAAAATCCAAATGAACTTTTTGGCCAATCTAATATCAATGGTGTATATATGTCAATCCCAATCTCCCAATTCATCTCACCCCCCCCCCTTTGGTGTCCATACGTTTGTTCTCTACGTCTTTGTCTCTATTTCTGTTTTGCAAATAAGATCATCTATACCATTTTTCTAGATTCCACATATATGCGTTAATGTACGATATTTGTTTTCCTCTTTCTGACTTACTTCACTCTGTATGACAGTCTTGTTCTTTATAAATTGAAAATCTGACAAAGTAATTTCCTTCATTTAACAGTTTTAGTGGACTTCCATGTTCACATTCTCCAAGCTTCCCATTGAATAAGTAATAAAGGTACAGTAAGTGATGCAAAGTATCAACAGATCTGAAATGCTAGTCAAAGTTCTGTCACACAATAGGAGTAGTTTCTAATTAAGGAAAGTTTAAATGAGGCTCTGAGGCAGAGAATGATGGAAATTTAACTGCCCTTAAAAAGGGAAAACATCCTCTATTTCACAGTAGCTTCTTTCTAGGGAGGTCATAGATAATGTATCCAACAGCAACCATACTCCATTCTCTAATTCTTATCTATCCTGAGCTCTAATATATGTAATGTGACTTTAGTAAAGGAGCTAGGAGGTGGTATTTTGTATCTGAGAATGTTAAATAAACACAGGAGAAGGCACCCTGGGCATTATAGTTTTTAAATTAATTATTTCCAACAATTTGACACCTATGGGCTGATTTAGAGTATTTAAGTGTGCCAAGGCACTTTATTTGAATTCTTTTTCCTGGTATTTCATCCATTTTTTTCCGCTACCAATCTTACTCTATTCAAACCTTTATTTATGGGCTTGCCACTTCAGGTGACAAGTGAAAATTAATTTGTTCAACACATATTTTTGAGTACTTTGTATGCACCAGTCATTGTTCTAGATTTTGCAAATATAGCCATCAAAAAAGAAAGGTAAAATGGGGGAAGATGGACAATTAATAAATTAATAGATAATTAATAGAAATTCAGGCAATGATAAGAGCTATGGAATAATGAGGTTAACGGGTAGAGAATGATAAAGGCATAGGGAAGATCTCGCTGAGGAGGTGACATTTAAGTGGACATATGAATAAAGTGAGGGAGTGAACATGCAAGTATCTGGGGAATGAGCATTGTAGAAGGAAGGAAGAGCAAGTTTAAAGACCCTGATTACTATTATATTACCACACTTGGTTTAAGAGCTCAGCTGATATTCACCCAGGGGTGTTTCTTTCCTAGTTCAACATCGGCCAAGATTTCACCCAATAACCTTTAGAAGGAGCTTAGCAGACAAAGGCTTGAACCCCCCTGTGAGTTGGGACAGTGAAATGAATTATTTGGTACTTAAGAATAACAGGCAATGGATTTAAGAGATTCCTCCTCTGTAAATCTACTTCTGGTTTGTATTTCTGGGTTGTTGTTTCTGGTTTGTAAAATTCTGTAAGACACGCACCATATGTATGACGAGATGAAATTGGGTTAGTTTGACATGAAGCTGGAGCTGCCTAAGAGTAGAAAAAAAATTTTAAATACCGGATGAGATAAGTAAATAATCAGGAAAATTGAGAAGAAAGATGTTATTCTAGAAGGGAGAAGAAAAGATATATATGAAAATAATTAACAAGTGGGTGACCTCAACAAATAATATATCATTTATGGCATTGATAATTAAATACTGACAGGATCAAGTATGTTTTAAAATGGTCAATGTTTACCATGAATATAAATAAAAACAAAATGCATACTTTTCAGATGATAAAGGATAGAATATAAAGCAAATATTTTCTAGTAAAAAAATAGATATGAGAGAAAGCATAAAATGGTAAAATAAGAACAAGCTTTTCAGTTCCCAAAATAAGTTTTAAATGAATCACCTTATTAAAAAGACTCTCAGATTGAATTGAGATAAATTCATCTATATGGTATTTATAAGATACATTTCTAAAGTAAACGGTATGAGAAAGTTAAAATTAGATGTTAGGCACAGATATATCAGCCATATATAATAATAAGAGATTCACAATATTATTATTTTAAAAATAGAATTCAAGGTAAAGAGATGAACCCAGACAATGAATATATTTTAAACTCTTGGACAAAGGATAAAATCCACAATGAAGCTATAATAGTCATAAATTTTCATTCTCTAAATAACATACCATCAAAATATAAAAATAAAATGCTCTTTGAAATACAACTCATCTGGGACTGCTTCAAAGGCAAAGTGAAATAAGAGAGAAGCATTCAACTTTCAAGGCAGATACTATTGCTTCAGGGAAAGAAGTAGTAAAAAGGATGCTTTCTTCCATTCTGTTTCACAAGTTACACAAAACCTAGAAAATTCTCAAGCAAAGGAGAAGCAAAGTTTCAAGGAACAAATGGCAGACAGAGGACATATTCTTTATTTCTTAGCCCATGAGAATACAGGTTTGGAAGCATCAACAGGAACATCTATTTAGAAAATTCCTGAGGGGGATTGCCCAGCTAAGAGAAATATCTTGAAGTAGGGGAAGACTCATCAAGGAGATAGAATACATAAACCAAGGTGGCACAGGACTAAAAATGCCCTGATAGGATTCTGGAGATGGAAAAATATAAAGAAAGGAAGAGATCTTTTATGGAGAAAGGAAGGCAAGAAATGTAGAGTATTAAAATATCCTTTATTTTACAAAATGGTAATATGCCCATTAGGATTATATTTCATCATTAGTAACAGAAACCTAGAAAATAATGGTTTAAAAAGTAGGAAGCATTTTTCTCTCATGAGAAGACCTGTGGTGGGAAATCCAAATCTGATAAGGTGGCTCCACAATGCCATTAGGAACCCAGGCTCCTTTTCATCTTCTCCTCATCCTCTGACTTCCTTAGCATATAACATTTATTCTTATGTCTATTGCATGGTTACAAGATGGCTGGCTGCTCCACTCCCAGCCTCATGTCTAAGTAAGGAAAAAAAAAAAAAAGGCAGAAAAAAAAACCAAGAAAGAATCAGTGGCCCCTATAACAGGAATGCAGAAGTCTTCCAGAAATCCCAGGAGACTCCCCTTTACGTCTCATTGGTCAGAATTGTATCTTATGACTCTTCCTAGGTACAAAGGAGACTGTTAAATGTAGTATCTTAGCTGAGTGTGTTGCTTCCCTGAGCAAAATTGAGATTCTATAGATGAGGAAGAAAAGGAAATGGGTATTGGGTAGGCATCTGCCATAGATGGTGATGATAATTGATAATTCTTCATGTGTTTATTTGTGGGGTTTTATTGTAACTTTACATAGTGAAGTAAAAAGTTGGGACCACATGTTAGTCAGTCACACTATTTTTTTATGTTACTATTTCTTGAAACCTGAAAGTTTTAGAATCACTGGGTTAATTAATTTTCTTAAGCTCATTCACTCTGTAAATGACAGAGTCAAGATTTGAATCCATATCTTTCGAACCCCAAAGCCCATTCTCTTTCCAAGAAATCAGCTGCCTCTCACAGATTACTGAAAACTCACTCAGTTACTCCTCTGGCTTGAAAACCTCAATGCCTCTCCAAGCAAGGTGCATACTCAGTTGCCAATATATGGCCCAAGTTTGTTTGGTGGGTTGGTTTTCCCCTGCAACTGCTCAAATGAAATTACATAGCACATCACACGTTCCGCATTCAGGAAAGCAAATTAGTAGAAAGGCTCAATAAGATAAACAGTCTCTCCTCTGGCTGTTCAAATAAAATGACATCTGATAATGTTACCATTTTGACTTTTATTATATGTGTAAATACAGAGCTGCGCCATGTGTTTCATCAATCAAAAGGTTTCACTTTGATGGCATTAGCATAGGCAGACACAGAATTCCTCTTCATGTGAGACACAAAGATAGATTTTCATTCTTTGATTCTCTTTAAAAACACATTTATTCTTTCTTTTTTGGAACTTGGTAACAAGTGAAATTTAGTTCAGGGAATCATGTCACTTTCTCTTTTGGTCACCGTCTGGCTGCCAGCACCTTTTCAATCTTTGTGGAAGTCAATTCCTCCCATTAGTAAAACAGGGAGAATCAGAGTTGGTAAAGAGAAGAAGAATAGAGCATAGCACCCAGAGTTCTCATAAAGAAAAAAAAAAAAGACATGAATAACATATGTCTTTTTGAGGCAATTAAATCATGTTAAATTAATTATTTCTTAAGCACACATTATTTACTTCAGAATTAATTATTTCTTATATCCTACCTTAGAATATAAGCAGTTTTATATAGAGAGAGATACAGAGATATAGATATAGATGATATAGATGTAGATATGCCACAGAAAATGTGACTGCTAAATTGATTTGCATTTGAAGTGATTATTTTGTTCAGAAAAGGAAGAGAAGAAAGGAATGGATTAGTTTTGTCTGGATATATGCCCAGTAGTGGGATTGTGGGGTCATATGGAAGTTCTATTTTTAGTTTTTTAAGGAATCTCCATACTGTTCTCCATAGTAGCTGTATAGTGGCTCCATAGTGGCCTCCTACCAGCAGTGCAAGAGGGTTCCCTTTTCTCCACACCCTCTCCAGCATTTGTTGTTTGTAGATTTTTTGATGATGGCCATTCTAACTGGTGTGAGGTGATACCTCATTGTAGTTTTGATTTGCGTTTCTCTAATAATTAGTGATGTTGAGCAGCTTTTCATGTGCCTTGTGGCCATCTGTATGTCTTCTTTGAAGAAATGTCTATTTAGGTCTTCCGCCCATTTTTTGATTGGGTTGTTTGTTTTTGTTTTGATACTGAGCTGCATGTGCTGTTTGTATATTTTGGAGATTAAGCCTTTGTCAGTTGCTTTGTTTGCAGATATTTTCTCCCATTCTGAGGGTTGTCTTTTCATCTTGTTTATGGTTTCCTTTGCTGTGCAAAAGCTTTTAAGTTTAATTAGGTCCCTACAGGTCTGCAGTAATCAAGACAGTATGGTACTGGCACCAAAACAGAAATATAGATCAATGGAATAGGATAGAAAGCCCAGAGATTACTCCATGCACCTATGGTCACCAAATCTATGACAAAGGAGGCCAGAATATACAATGGAGCAAAGACAGCCTCTTCAGTAAGTGGTGCTGGGAAAACTGGACAGCTACATGTAAAAGAATGAAATTAGAACACTCCCTAACACTATACGTAAAAATAAACTCAAAATGGATTAAAGACCTAAATGTAAGGCCAGACACTATAAAACTCTTAGAGGAAAACATAGGCAGAACACTCTATGATATAAATCACAGCAATATCCTTTTTGACCCACCTCCTAGAGAAATAGAAATAAAAACAAAAATCAACAAATGGGACCTAATGAAACTTAAAAGCTTTTGTACAGCAAAGGAAACCATAAACAAGACCAAAAGACAACCTTCAGAATGGGAGAGATATACAGATTGCCAACAAACACATGAAAGAATGCTCAACATCATTAATCATTAGAGAAATGCAAATCAAAAGTACAATGAGATATCATCTCACACCGGTCAGAATGGCCATCATCAAAAAATCTAGAAACAGTAAATTGCAGCAATATCTTTTTTGACCCACCTTAACCTCAACTTCTTATGTTAAAACAAAATGAAAGAAAAGAACAACACAACAAGGGCTTGCTACTTGAAGGGTTATCAGGCAAATGAACCCATTAGCCATATTAGAGAGCAACACCATACACTCAAAATCTGCCCAGTATTCAATAATTAATACATCAAAATCCAATTCATATTATGGAGTAATCTTCCAGGAGCACACAGCTTACCATTAAATACCCATTTGCTGGTGGGAAAACAAAAACAAACAAAAAAGACAAGCTCACCATGGCATTCTCTGGAACTGAAGATCAAGATGCCTCACTTTTGCATTCACCGCCAACACCCCAATCAGTCTTTTCATGGCTCTTCTCTCTCAGCCACCAAGATTGATCTCAGTCTAAGATACCCTATTGGCCAACTTATTTGGCCTGCAAGTACCTTTGGACTTAAATTTATCTTAACCTTTTTTCTCTTCTACCTGAATCAGTTGAATATACTTGAATTAGTAGTAAAATTCCTGAAAGGATTCTCAGGATGTTCATAAAACCTGAGGCTACAGTGCTCTTTTCTACATTCTTCCATAATAATGTCCACCACCTTATTGCATATTAAGAGGTTTTTTTCCCATAACTCCTGCTGGGTTGTCAAAAAGTAATAAGCACTTCCTTGGAGTTCTCTACATTGTCAAAGATTTATTCTAAGACAATAAAACAATTTACCAAAAAAGAGTATACACGTTTACACTAATACCACCTAGAGGGTATGTTGTTTCAAACATTCTGTGACCCTTCTTCATTTCTCAAATTGTGAAGAATTCCATTCCTGGCACACCCCCTTAATGTCATCAAGTTATAGTTTAAACTTCTCTGAAACACTCCTCATCCTCTATATCTAATAGTTGTGTCAACCACAGGTCATACCGTCTTCCCCTGCTGTCTATCACAGACCATCAATCTAAGATACAGAAATAGCTACCAGCCTGTCTGTGCTTGCCTGGGTCTCTAAATCAATCTCAACATCTTGGAAAAAGATTTGACTTTTCTGTCAAGGACTGATCTGAATTTCTTAAAACAAACAGACAAAAAAAACCCAAAATTATTTTTCAGAATATGAGTGATCACAAATGCTTATGGTCTGCCTTCTTCTGAAGAAAGGAATTGGCTTGAGAAATGTAGGTGATACTATAAAATCCCAGACTTCTACATGGAATATCTACTCTCAAATGGTACAGCTCAGAGCTCCAGTTCTACTGCCAATGTGAGGGTTCCTTTTTACCATATCCCTCTTACTATGAGAGGTAATACAAGCACCTTTATTGTTTTTGGTGGGTCCATTTTGTCTTCTGGCAGCATGCTGATAAGAGTTTGTTGACCAGGGTGGGAGGTACTCCTGACTCACTTCTAGGGTATCGTTTGGTTCAAAATTAGCCAGGAAATGTGCCAAAGTTCACAGATAGTACAAGAGCTACCACAAATTTAACCAATGTGATAAGTTCTTCTGTTTTGTCACATAAGGTGTCTAAGCTATCTTTATCTAACCTTGAAACCAGGATTGGGAGGAGTTGTTGTCTAACAGGGATGTTGTTTGAAGATGGATATGCTTATCACCCTCCAGTACACAATGATGTTGTTTCTGATACCTGCCAGTGACTGTGGCAGAGAGGGAAGCAGGCCCCTTTGCTTCCTCTTCCAAATACACACACCCTTGGTAAAAAGAAAGATTATATTCAAACTATACAGAGAAAAGGGGATGGAAATGTGGGTATTATACATCTAGTGTAGCCACCTCTTCCCTTTGTATCAGGCAAAAATGCTTGAGACCTTACTTACTGCCTGGATAATAGGGGTATCCCACATGGCCACCGTCTCCTTCCTCATGTTAGCCCTTTGTCTTTCTTCCCGTAGTCCCGGTCTTTTAAAAAAATTTTCATTGGAGTATAGTTGATTTACAATGTTGTGTTAGTTTCTGCTGTACAGCGAAGTGGATCAGTTATACATATACCTATATCCACCCTTTTTTAGACCCTTTTCCCATACAGGCCATTACAGAGTATGGAGTAGAGTTCTCTGTGCTATACAGTAGGTCCTTACTAGTTATCTATTTTATATATCCAGAGAAAACTATAATTCGAAAACATGCATGCACCCCAATGTTCATTGCAGCACTACTTATAATAGCCAGGACATGAAAGCAACCTAAATGCCCATCAACAGATGAATGGATAAAGATGTTTGGGCTTCCCTGGTGGCGCAGTGGTTGAGAGTCCGCCTGCTGATGCA
>NC_041234.1:98893644-98937784 GCF_002837175.3 Physeter macrocephalus
AAAAAAGATGTGGTACATATATACAATGGAATACTACTCAGCCATAAAAAAAGAACTAAATAATGCCATTTGCAGCAACATGGATGGACCTAGAGATTGTCATACAGTAGTCCCCGACTTGATGAATGTCTTCTTTGAAAAAGTCCCTTCTCCTGCCTTTTTTCCCCAGGATATGCTACTTCTTCCTCAAGAAACAAGTCCCAAGTTTCTTTGTATGTCTTGTAGAATGCACACTTTCAGATATCTACTGTGAGTCAAAAGTGTATTCTCCTCAACAAGGTTTCTGCTGCTAGCTAGATGAAAGGGGTAAACCTTGGGAGTAAGAGAAGTTCTCACATTTCAGATTGCAATTTGCATCTCCCCAAGTACCTAAAAATTTAGACACATTTCACATTATGAGGATTAATTTCTTGCCAAAATCCCTCAACAGCTCTATATCAGAGGCATATAATCTGGTCAATATAACATTAAGCCTATAATGCTGGAGGAATACCTTCCTTCCTCATGATGCAGGGTAACATTACAAAGCCATATTCCATTAGATTCACCCTGAAGGATGCTGAGTCCAATTCTCTTCCCTAATTTCTGGATCTCTTCTTTCCTCCTTAGAGGTTATTAAAAGTGTCCTGCCATCAACAGAAAGTTATAAACCCCTTGCCAAGTGTAACTTTATTTAACATTTCATCCAAAGCCTTCTATGATCTTCCATCTGGTTTATATTCCCTGTGTTCCAGAAACTGGGATGACTTATACTTTCCCCAATACTATCTTTGCTTTCCTGTTTCTGCTACTTTGATCATGCCATTTTTGCCACACAAATGACACTTTCTATCCCCTTCTCTGTCCAAAAACTTTTACTTACTTTTCAGGTTCCACTTCTCACATTATTTTTCCATGAAGCATTCCTTGATCTGCCCTTAAGTACCAACTACCTCTAACTACTTAGCTTCAATAGCACTATGTACTTCCTTTATTCATCTTATATGATCTTTATTGTAGCAATTTCTTGATAAAAAATTCAAATTGTATTTATTTTGGTATTTAGCAGAGTAGGTACTCGGGGACATAACCAGTTCTCTATAAATGTTTTCTGATTGAACAAATAAATACACCAATATTTTATAACAGAAAGGTAAATGGAAGGACTCTTGAGAGTGTCCAGAAGTTGTCTGAAGTCCTAATGGTTACTTATTTGAAGGTATGTGAAGTGCGGTCAATATACGTACACACAGACACAAATGTGTGCATGCATGTGCGTGCACACACACACAAACACACACACACACACACACACACACACACACACACACACACAGAGGAACCACCATTTTACCAACCTATGTCTAGCCTTTTTTCAAAAAGATGTTCTACCAGTATACTCCCAGATAGGCCTCACTCCACTGGGTTTATATCTTTTGCTATGACAATGCTGTATAGTATAACAAACCTGGGTTTTAGATTAAGAATGAACTGAGAGTGAATTCTGACTCTTAATTCCTAGCTGCATGAAATTGAGCAAGACATTTAACTTGTCTGAGCCTTATCTTCCACAATTGTAAAAATGGAGAAAGCGGTATTATTATGAAGCTTACATGAGATAGTATACATAAGACATCTGGCATGGTGGCTGTCAAATTATAAACATTCAATAAATGTAATTTCCCTTCCCACTTTGGAATCATGTTTTGGGTATTTTCATATATAAATACTTGAGATTGTTCCCTACCGATTTCCTATATGTTCATTTTCTCCTTCCCAACTAGACTGTGATCTCAATGTAAAAAAATTGTTTATTTTCTTTTTTCTCTTTCTCTACATTAGATTTAATATTGTTACATACACAGTAGACACTTAAGAAATGTTTATTAAAGTTACACATTCAAGAACTCATAGGGTAAATATAGTAAAAATAATCGAATGTATACTTTAAATGGATGAACTTTATGATGTGTAGATTCTAACTCAAAAAAGTTCTTTAAGAATAAAAATAACTTATCCTACACTGATATATGACCCTCCTATGAGAAATGAGGCTGAGACAGATATCAAAATTTTGTGGTAGACATTTCTACTGTTTACTAATATCTGATTATTATCTACTTCCAGGTGTGTGGGGAGATTCCATTTCCCTTCTCTCTTGAAGTTAGGCAGAGCCATTTGACTCTCACTGGCTGATAAAATGTGAGAGGAAGTGACATATATCACTTCAGGCTGGAAATATTTAATTGCTGGTTCTTATCTCTCCAGTGCTTCTTCCCCTTCTAAGGCAGTTGAGGAAGAAATGTCATGTAGATGTAGCAGTGCCAAAAGATTGAAGCAGTCAGGATTGTTAACTATGAAGGATGGCTGCCCTGGAGAGTCACACATAACTGCAACAGACTTGGAGGAAGCAAAAAAATCACCATTTGTCGTGATAAACTGTTTAGCAGAATTCTAAACTGGCTCTCAATAATCTTGCTCCCTAGTGTACATGCCCTGTTTAATCCTGTCCCTGGAGTGTCAGAGGACCTATGACTATGATGGGATAGTCACTACTTTGATTAGTTGCCTTATATGGCAAAAGTGATGGGATAGTTACATGTATTACATTACACAGACACCCCTATAGCAGACCAGAGTGAAATTTTCCAGCTGGCATTGAAGAAACAAGCTACTATGTTGTTAGAGGGCCACATGCTACGACCTGAAGGTAACCTGTAGGAGTTCAGAGTCACTAACTGGCAGCCAGCAAGAAAATTGAGACCTCAGATTAACAATGCTAGGAACTGAATTCAGCCAACAATTTGAATGAGCCTGGAAAATGATTTCAAGTCTCAGATGAGATCACAGACCCAGCTGACACCTTGATTTCAACCTGGTGAGACCCTGGTGAAACCAGCTACATTACACCAGAACTTCGGATCCATAGAAACAGTGAGATAATAAATGGGAATTGTTTAAATCTCCAAGTTTGGGGTAATTTGTTTTGCAGGGATAGAAAACTAATATATAAGCCATCTAGATTTTGGTGCTGCTTGTTTCTTTTGCATCATCTACCCTATCTTGACTGACATAACATTCCAAGCAGATATTTTAAAGACTCTGCTCTTAAGAAGAACATGAAAGAAGAGCCTTTCTTATTAGTTAGACATCCATTTGTAAATAAGGGTGGTCTGCTGAATTTTAAAGTCTAATGTCTAAGAATTTCCATGCTACTTATTCACTTTGCATTTTACTGCATCATGACAATGGAACAATCATAAAAATAATCTAAATGGAATATTCTAAGTGGAATGATTTTCATCAGTAAAGCAAATGAGCATTCTTGAAATACTATGGTATATTGAATATTTTTGCATTTACATATTGAACCAAATGTCATCATTATGCTTTCTCTTTAAGCTAACAGGACTAGTACTATTATATTTTGACTCCTGGAGGAGTTGATCATAATTTTATGCAAAAGAAATTCTATAATAAAACTCTTCCTAGCAAGTAAACACATAATCTTGCATTCAATGACTCTGAAGTACAAATCATTGAATGCAAATGTTATTGAGATGAAAAATGTACTGACTTTATTATCTCTACAAAGAAAGTACACTAGAAAATCATTAGGGCATGGCTTAATTATTATAAAAATTTAGATAAATTAGAGGAATAACTGCTCAAAATAATTCAAAAACTATCACAGCACTACATATGAAGTAAAACCTACATTATAAAGTACTATTCTACCTCATAGCCAGGTTTTCATATTAAAGAATGGTCAACTGCATTCACTGTAAGATTAATGGGCTCCCCGAAGTCTTCCCACTCCAATGATGAACCTCACCCACCTGCACCCAGATGCCCATATCTACTATTAGAGAAGAATTTACTCACACCATACTCCTCGTCTTCTGTTAAGGGGCAAACATCTTTGGGAGGGGTGTCACTTTAATTCTCATTATACATTTATATTCTTAGTACAAATGCTTTATCATGTCCTTTCTAGGAAACATATTTTAATAAGAAAATAAATAAATATTCTTGATTCCTATAGGAAAGTACCAATATGTTGAGAAGGTGAGGTGAGAGAAACACTGGAGGGAAAGGAAGGATCAGAAAAGGGAAGTCGTGGTTTCCAGAAAAAAAAAAAAAAAAAAAAAAAACTTCACTAATTTAAAATTTTTCCTATGTTTGGCACAATTCCACTGCATTTCAAAATGTACTTTTTAAGGTTAGGTTAGCAATGAAACAAAGAAATGAGTACTGGAAATATGTTTCAGGATTGTACAGAGCAAGGGTAGTTAACTGGTGCCCTTGGATGAATTTTCAGAGTCGGTAAACCTCCAGAAATTGTATGCAAATTTTTGCAGGTATGTGCATTTTAGGGGGAGAGAATCCATAGCTTTGAACAGATTCTTAAATAGGTTCATGACCCAAAAGATGATAAGAACCACTGGCATATAGAATTTAAATGTTTCTTATATAACCAGCTAAAGGTTGCAACAGTAAAAAGTATCCCACAGCCCATGTGTGATGTTACCCACATCACTGAGGGCCCACTGCTTATCTGTCACAAGCCAGTATCTTAACCTATTCCTGGGTACTATTTCCGACTTACCATATTAATTAGAAACAAAGGCAAAGAGAAAAGGTATCTGAGAAAGAGCTTCTTTTCCATTCTACAAAGAGTCTCAAACTGCAAAATAAATGTTTCTCTAATAAAGGGTCAACGATGGATAAGTGCTGTCTTTCATGAGATGAATATAAGAAATCACCAAAAGAAAAAAAGGGGAAATATTTACATATCAGTTACATAAGGAAGACAAAATAAAAACTTTCCTGAAAATTTGATTTTTTAAAAACTGCGTAAAAAGTCTTGATATGAAGCCATGGCATATCTCACCAAAAACTAATAAATGTCAGTTGAATTTTTTTAATCATGTTTTTAATACACCAGGAGAGCTCACTAAATGAAGGAAAATAAAAATACTTTTAATTAAATTAAATGCATGTGGAAAAATAATTCAAAACGTAATGAGGGGTTTAAAATATGCACTAGGATTTGTTCATTTGCATGTAAAAGAAAATTAAAGTAACAGTCACTGAAACAGGATAGAAATTTATTTCTTTCTCTTGTAAACCAAATCTGGAGGTTAGTAGTTCAGGGATGGTTAGGCTGTCTCTACATTTTCAAGGACCTAGGCCCTTTTCTATCTGGTTGCTCTGCCTTGTGTGACTTCCATTACCGCCTCATCTAGAGCTGTAGACATCATGTTTGTATTCTGTCGTAGAGGAGGAAGAAAATGCTGAAGAAAAGCACTTACCTCCACGTCCCATTTAAAGACTTGTGAAAAATCACATTATTGATTAATGTATGTACTAAATTCATATGTTGAAGTCCTAACCCCAGGACCTCAGAATGTGACCTTATTTGGAAATAGGGTATTTGCAGATGTATTAGTTAAGATGAGGTCCTTAATGTACCCCTAATTCAAAATGGCCAGTGTCCTTATATAAAGGGGAAATTTGGACAAGAGACTTACATGCACACAGGGAGAACGTGGTCCTCTACAAGCCAAGGAGGAGGTTTGGAACAAATACTTCTCCCGCTTTCCTCAAAAGGAACGAACCCTGCTAACACTTTGACTTTGGGCTTCTAGACTCCAGAACTGTGAGACAGAAAATTTCTATTGTTTGAGCTACTCGGTTTGTGGCACTTGTAACGGCAGCCCTAACAAACTAGCAAATTACACAAAACCCTTCTGCTTACATCATATAGGTAGATGAAACTCAGTCCCATGGCCAAATCTAGATTCAAGGAGGCTGAGAAATGGAGTCTTTAGTCCGGACTGCTATGTGTCCAGCTAAAATTGTGGGACAGTGTTAGTGAAGGGGAGAATGGCTTTTGGGGAGACAAGAAAGCAGTGTTTGCCGCAAAGTGAAAAGGGAAAGTCTCAAGGCCCTGCCCTAGATCCTCTGGAGAGAATGCAAACACAGTGTAATTTTTTGTGTGTACACCTGCAGATATATATATATTTTTGCACAGTTGTTTGAAAGTTCCCCAAGTGATTCTAACATGTGCCCCCACTCCTTATTTGAACACTATTGATCAAAATCATGTTTTACGGTGGAGTTAATAAAACCTATCTATGTACCTTCTAGGGTTAGTAAAACTCATTGATCATTTAGCACATAAGATATTTAGCACAGCCTCTGACATATAATATGTCTTAAATTCAGGTTATTGGCTGCTATAAAACAGGCAGGCTTATACACCTATATTTTCTTTATCATCTGACTTAAATGGTATTTCCTCTATAAAGTGTTCCTTTACTCTTCCAGGCAGAATTGATCACTCTTTTCTGTTCCCATTGAACTTGTATACTACTTGTACATCTTCATAAGTCATGTGAAGTTGCTATTTTCTCAATCTCTCAGTATAGATGAGGGAAACTAACAGATCACTAGTAAGCATGAGGGAAATGGGATGTTAATCCAATCCATTCAACAAAAAATTATATGCCACTTAGACTAAATATTATGTATGGTAATTACTCACTGAGGTAGACAGAATTTGGGCCCCCATGATCTCCACTGCCTGGTGCTACTCCCCTGAATATGGTAAGTTCCATGGGAAAAGGGACTTTGCAGATGTAATTATTACTAATCATCTGACTTTAACATAGGTAGGTTATCCTGGGTCCATTATTATCAGTATGGGTCCAATATAATCACATTGGGTCTTAAAAACAGAAAAGAAAAGTAGAAGGGGAGCTCAGAGAGATTCCAGGAATGAGAAAGACTCAACACATCATTGCTGGTTTGCAGATGGAACTTGTAAGCAAGATTCTTTTTCAGAGCTTGCAGATAAAAGCCCAATCTGGTTTACTACCTTGCCTTTGGCCTTGTAAGACCCTAAGGAGGCAACCCAGCTGAGCCACACTCTGCCTGTACTTCTGAACCACAGAAATTATGAGGAAGAAAAGGATGTTGTTTAAAGCTTTTAAATTTGTGGCAATTTGCCATGGCAGCAAAAGATAACTAGTACATCTATTTACTTGTATCCTGCACTAAATTAGGAGTTACTAAAATGTTGCTATTCATTTTTAACCACCCCACCCCAAAGGAAACCACAGCATATGGCATACATTACTAGCAGTCACTAGTAGTAGTCAATATATTAGTGGCTAGCATTTATTCAGCATTTTCTGTGCCAGATATTACACTTCTTACACATAAGAACACATTTTTAATCCTCACATTATGAAGTAGGTAAATTTCTATCCCCATTTTACAGAGAAGCAAACTGAGGTTTAAGTAACGAAGGCAAAGTCAAACAGCTAGTAAGTGGCAGTGCCAGAATTTTGAATCCAGGAAGTTTAGTTCCAGAATCTGTGCAACACTGAGAACCACTATGCTGCATGGTTTATTGAATAAACACTCAATAAAAGTATATTAAATCATTTGTTGAATTAGCTGCAAGGAAAATTAGCTTTAGGAGGAAGGCCAGGTATTCAAAATAAAGGTCTGTTTAGGCAATTGTTTTGAGCAGTGTCTCAAATTTGCTCCAGGCTCCTTACCTAGATATTTAGATTGAGTAGGCTTGGGATGGGACTGGGAAGTCTGCCTCTTTAAAGCCCCAGGTGCTTTTTATGATAAGGCCAGGCTGGGAAATACTTGGCTTATATCATCCAAGTACTGATTTGGTTTTAATATTCATCTAAACAAATTAACAAAGTAAAGAAGGCAGATGGTGAAGTTGAAGACTTTATTGCTCCTTGTAGATTCCCCCCAAATAAGAGAAAAAGTCATGGAAGCTATGATTTTTGAAGTACTGCTGTTTATCAATAAAGACCATCATAACCAAAGTAATATTAAGTAACAATTAAGAAATACGTTGGTGACTTCCAAACATTCATATAATCTTAAAATGTAAGGCTTTCTAGTCTTTTGTATTAAAAAAAGATCATGATAAAGGTATAAGTATCAGACTCAGTTTTCCTTATAGTTATTTAAATCACTGTTGACAATTTACGTGACTTGTTATTAAAGTAAAGGGGCCTTTTAAACAGTGCTAAGGTATATTTATGTATGTTGTACACTGAATATTTTATCACAAGCTTTCAATGAATTGTTTTATTGTACTGAATTTATCATAACAAGTTATTTATTACATGTTCTCTTATTCTTGTTGTTACCCTGCAAGGTGAAAAATAATTTATATTTTCATGACATTTACTTGTGGATAGTGGTTTTTATAACCTTGCATTTTGGTTCTACTATTCATTCTTATCCATGATGATTTGTGATTTAAAGATTTTACAACAGCCTTCTGAGTTTTATGCATAGTGAATCATAATACTGGCAAACTGTCTCCTTGTGTATGAGGTCAATAGTAGAATGAAAATATGTTATTATTACAATATTTTAGAATTAAATTATAAATGATGAAAAGTACAGACAAATCTTAATTCAGTAAGGAATACATGTATACCTATTCATTTTGACATAAATAATCTTTTCATTGTTTCATAGCCATGAGGACAGAAACCCAGTATTCAGATGACAAATTATGATGGATTATGCTCAGTAAATTTTGTTCCTATTCATTTGGCTGTGTCTCATAAACCATATAAAACTGTCTAAATTGAGAAAATCCAACTGGAATGCTCTATTTTGGGAGAACTTATATTAATAATTATAGCCTGAAAGATATACACTATACTGAAGTGTTCCCTCAGCCAACAAGGGAAGATTACATTATGCCCAGCCCATAGTCTGTACTAAATCTATTTTATTTGTATTCTAATTCTATGAATAATATATGTATGGTCTATGATAAATATCTACTAGGCAGACTTTCGATTCCTCAAAACACTTCATTCCCTCACATTGTTGGATAACAATTTATCAAACTACGCTCTTAGACATTCTCCCACTTTCTTCCTAAATTAAATCTTAATGTTAGCTGCAACTGCCAGATGTCCTTCATTCTGAAAAATGTAGCAGAGGAGTTGGAGATTTTTTGAAGTGCCTAGCCAAAGCCCCAATGAACCTGCTTCTTACTGCAAGGTGAGTGGGGAGGACTGGGGGAGAAGGTCAATTCAGTAGATAAAGGACTCTGGTTTCCCCTTCAGACTTTACCTATACGCACTAAAATGTGCCATCAATTAGTGCTCTATTTAAGGATCTACTCCTGTAGAAGGAAGGTCAATTGTATGGGCTTCAATTTTTATTTATTTATTTATTTTCTGCGGTATGCGGGCCTCCCTCTGCTGTGGCCTCTCCCGTTGCGGAGCACAGGCTCCGGACGCGCAGGCTCAGCGGCCATGGCTCATGGGCCCAAGCGCTCCGCGGCATGTGGGATCTTCCCGGACCGGGGCGCGAACCCGGTTCCCCTGCATCGGCAGGTGGACGCGCAACCACTGCGCCACCAGGGAAGCCCCTGGGCTTCAATTTTTATGCTCTTTTTTTGTTGTTGTTTCTTGAGGCCTATCTGGAGTTACTTAGCTGCTGAGGGATGTTTGCTATCACATACTCCAATTTAAAAGTTTAAAAATAAACAAATTAATTTTAAAAAGAAGTTGTTGATTCTGCTATCTCTATCTTCTCCCTTCTCATTGCTCAGTCTATCAACCTCTTCTAATATACTTTCTCATTAGCTGCAGCTTCATATATACTACAGTATCAGCTGTCATAAAGCAGTTAACAAAAATAATTATCAGCAAACATATTTTTAAGAATAGTGCTAAGTCAATTGGCTGTTCCATAACGGCTTGAAAGAGGTGTTTTGGATCAAGTTCATGATGTTTTTCAGTGCTCAGTGGATTGTTTTGTTTATTCTGATTCCTGGGAAACACATAGATGAAATGTGAAAACTGATAAATGGAAGTGTTAACTCATTAGATTTGGGCCATTAATATAATAAGTCAACAACAGAATCTTAATATTATAGGTTTTTTGCCAGTCCAATGTCCCAGGTATAAAAAAATTAATAATCACTGCTTCCACCACTAATACCACAAAGCAAACTGCAATAATAAGCTATTGTTGCTTCCAGAGCATAAAATTAAACAATGCTGTGGAAGTAATCCACACATATATAAAACAGTATACTTATATTTTACACAATAATAGCAATTACCTAAGGCATGAATCAGCACCAAGGTATAGGTTTTTACTCTCTCTTCCTTGATATGGGTTCTTTGAGGATGAAAATGCACTTATTCAACTTTCCATCCTTTCATTTCCAGCCTCACACAGTGCATTTTCTCTAATATACTAGGCATCAGTGAATATTTGTTAAATGACTCTCTAGATTATCCATACCTTGTAATTTAGCTATGTAATCAGTTACTGAACTGTTCAGAAGATGATATTTTCTTTGAAGACAGGCCTTGTCTAATTCATCTTTATTTTTCTTAAGACCTCACACAGTTTGTTGAACATGTCTGCATCCAATAAAACATTCTTGAATTGAACTGAATGGCACTGAGAAAGGTATTAATGTGACCGAGGCAATTTGTCGCATCTTTGAGCCATGCAGTTTGGATTCACACACACTGTATTCATAGGCTGGCTCTCTAAACATTATTTATGTCAACCTCCTGGAAAAAGTGTGCTATTGATTTTAAAAGGTATGGGTGAGAAAATGTTCATGGTTTAAAGCAGTGTTTGTCAAACCGTGCTCAGGAAAACCTTAGGGTTATGCAGAGTGTCCTTGAGAAGGAAAATTAAACCAGAAAGTGACCCCTCCTGGAAAGATCTGCTTTTATCTCTTGAACATAATACACTTATAAGATTTTACTTCTATAAAGTGTTTCTGAGATTTAAAAAAAGTTGGAAACCACTGGTCTAGACCGACTTATCCCTATGATTGTTAAAATAACAAAATAACTGGAAATAAAACCCTCCGAAGAATAAACAAAATAGACTAGAGTTTGCCATTTAACGCTAAGGTGCATAGCAACACAAAGGGAAGACTTTTACTTGATTTTTTGGGGTTCCCTCACTATGAGAAGTATTTCATTCAGCTTTTACCAGACAGCTGCGGAAAATGAAAGTGTAGATTTCTTCTTTCTCTCAGTTTATTGAGATATAATTGACACATAGCACTGCATAAGTTTAAGGTGTATAGCATCATGATTTGACTCTATATATTGTAAAAAGCACCACAATAAGTCTAGTTAACATGCATTATTTCATATAGACACACAAAAAAAGAAAAAAATGTTTTTTTCCTTGTCATGAGAGTTAGTAGGATTTACTCTTTTAATTTTCAAATATCCCATACAGCAGTGTTAACTATAGTCATCTTGTTGTACATTACATCCCTAGTACTTATTTATCTTATAACTGGAATTTTGTACCTTTTGACCCCCTTCATCCAATTCCCTCTCCCCCACCTGTGAAAATATGAATTTCTTTTGGATTTTTAGAACAGTCATAAAAAGTACATCCTATTATGTATTGAAGCTTTAAGAGCTAGAACTATCATATCAAAAAGGATTTAACTCAACCAGATTGAGGTCATAATCAGTGCTCTTTCATTTTATTAAATGGTATTAAAATTAAAGACTATTTGACTCCATTAAACAAATATGTCTTTCTTTTCCCCTGAGAATCTCATTGGGTAAGGAGGTCAAAATGGTCAATTCTTCCCAAATATGAAAACTGACTTAGTGAAAAAATTAACCTTTTTCTCTCCTAGATCTTTTCTCAATAGCCATTTGGAACTAATAAGCAACACTTGGAAACTTTCTTTTCATGGATAGTCATTCATTGGGAAGAAATGAGCCGTCCTTGGTAAAACATCTCTTTATCGCAAAAGGTTTCAAACTGTGCTCTCATGAGCACTTGTGCTGCTATCTTACTGGCCAAGGTCACCATTGGCCACATGTGGCTACTGAGAACTTGAAATGTGGCAAGTCCAAATTGTATTTGAAGATTTAGTTCAAAATGTAAATATTAATCATTTTTATATATTGAAGCTAACATTTTTTATATAGTGGGTTAATTAAATATATCACTGCACCTATTTCTTCTGACGTTTTTAACGTGGCTACTAGAAAATTTAAAATCGCTTATGTTTCTCACACTTGTAGCTCATGTTACATTTCCACAGGACAGCACTGCTCTAAAGGTTTCTCCAAAATAGAGGATAGATTGTTGAGAGGAAACAAAAAGGCAGATCTTTGAGTTCTACTTCCCTACGTCAACAAGAACAGCTCTGATTTAATTTGTTCCACATAATTGCCTTCTGCTTAAGACTGTGTGTGTGGGGGGGGAAAGTTTGATAAAGAAAACAAAGAAAGCTTTCTTATTCATTATGTAAAATTTTTCATATTTCTGAATGAGAGAAACTGTCTCAAATGTCTTATGAATCACCTATGGTCATCTCTCTCTCTCTCTCTCTCTCTCTCTCTCTCTCTCTCTCTTTTTTTTGTCTTTTCTCTCACCTCTGCCTGGGATCTGATTAAATGACCATATCTCATCTTGGTTTCACTGGGAGAGTTTGAAAACCTGTTGTCTCATTTAATTATTATCATTGCCCCCTTTTCACTCTCACAAGTTTTCCAATGTGGACTCTAAGTTATATGGTCACCTTGGCTCTGACCAACTTTTGACAGATGCAGCCTCAGAGTCTCTGGCATCCTGCCCTCACAGTATGCCTCTTGCATCCTGCCCCAGGGTTTCCTGTTAACACTGCCATAAACACTGCCATGGGATCAGTGCCCTTGCCCATGTATGACCAACTTAGAAATACTGAGGAATTAAAGCCCCATGAGTAAACCTTTGACCAATGGGAGGAGCAAGGAAACAAATGATCCCTTCTGCTTTCTCCCCACTCCCTTCCCCTGCAGGGATAGTCTATACATAGTCTGTATAACTTAGAGTGGCCCAGGTAATCAGTTCTAAGAATCAGACAATCATATTTAGCAGTGGTCAGCTCAATAATACCTTCTCATATTAGCTCTTCCTCTTTCCCTGATTTTCTCTCCTTGTCCCTCACTCCTGCTCCCTGAGTTTGGACTCTCTAATAAAATGATAGCATGGAAGCTTTCTGCATCAGATCTGTTTTCTGTTGAACACGGGCCAAAATAGAGCCTCACCCTAGAAAGCGTAAATCTGTCAGGCTCTGCCAGGTTCCCTGTATCAACAGCCATCATGTATATCTCTTGGTCCTTGGTCAAAAACTCACAGATATGAACTAACCCTGAATTTAAGCAAAAAAGTTTTAGGGAGCTCTATTTCAGTATGAATCAGTATCAAATGATCCTATGCTAATTCAAGGCTGGTTTTGATAACCGGGCTTCTGCCTTCCTTTATTTTCAACTTTATTTCTAGAAACCAGATTTGTTGCCATGCCCCTTTCATCTACACCTCAGATTCTCCATGTGGACAAATACTAATACCACATATAGTCTATCGTCACTCTCTCTAGACACTACGTTCTGTATGTAGATCAGCTTTTAGGTCTTGCCCTTTTTCTTCTGCAATTTCAACAATTCCCATTCCTATCAATGCCATAAGAGGTAGAAAACAAACTGGGTCAAGACAATAATTGAGAAAACTCAAGGGATATTCAGGATCAAATGCCATTCTCTTGGATCCTAGCCCATTGTTTTTTGTACTTGAACAGTGGGAAATAAAACCTGCTTGAAGGTGCAGGTACACATACACATACACACAGAGAGAACTAATCTTTCCATAAATCACTGTAACATGAACATATTGAAGATATCAAAACACAAAAAGTATACATCATAAGAAACTTAAAATAAATAAACCTCTAATAATATGTCATTTGACTTCCAGGCATACAGTGAAAAGGAAAAATAATACTAAAATAGCCTCCATTATTAACAAGCATGTTCTTTCAGCCAGGAAACACTAGAATTCCCAGGTTCTGTCTATGAAATACTTCTAGGCCAAGGGTTTATGCAACTTTAGTGTACATAAGGCATATTTGTGGATCATGGTAAAATGTAGCTCTCCAAATTTGATTCAACAAAGACCCAAATGCTGTAGGTCTTGGGTAAGGCCTAGGAATATGCACAAACACCGAATACAGAAATACCAACTCTGAAACAAAATACCTATAAAAGTACAAGTAAGTTTTTGAGGAAACTAAGTTAACACCAAAAGTAAGACTGAAAGTTAACCTAATTGTATAGTTTAGAAGTACGTTTCACAAAAATGTAATCTGGAACTGAATTAAAAACACTGTCCATGGCCCATGTATGCTTTGACACTTAAATGAGAACAAATTTAAGAACAAAGTTATTAAGCCAGTAATAAAGTAGAGAACACCTTAGGACTTCTCCTAGAGTCAATAAGAAGGAGAAAACTGGGCAGCATTTTTTTAACTACCAATATTAAGGAGATACTCATTTCTTGAAGAAGCACAAGAACTGTACTCCCCATACCTTCATCAATACATCTCCCAACTATACCTTTTTGGAGACTATGATTCCCAGAAAACAACTGGGAAAGACGTGCGATAAGATGGTCGCTGGTGAGTTCTGTATGTGTAGGGTCGGCAATAGTGTGATAGGAAATTGCTCTTCTTATAAGAAAAATCTGTAGCTCAGGGCAGAGATGGAAAGAGCACAGATAGTATAGAAAGGTGGATAATAGGTGTATGTAGTAGGTTTAAGGTAGAATCTGATCATTTGCCTTTCTAACGAGTCCACAGGTAATGCTGATGCTGTTGGTCCAGAGTTCATACTTTGAATACTGGTAGTTTGGATTGCCAAATTGTCAAGCCATTAGGGGTAGGAAATAATCACAAGTGAGTAGAATAGAACTGCACTAAGGGAAAGCTTGCTAGTCGCCAGAAATTAGAGTAGGCTATATACCATTCATTTACTTTCCAGCAACACAACTGAGAAGTGATTTCACTCATCCTTATATGGGAAGCTTGCAGGACAAAGGGCAATCCATATGTGTTGTCTGTTGGTAAATGCTGAATTTGGCAAACTTTCCTTACTTAAGAAAGGAAAAAGAGTAATGTAACTTGCAAACTATTAAACAATAGTTTAGCTCATGTAAGATGACATTTGGGAGTTGCAGAAGAGCATACTTTTAAAGTAATTTCTTAAAGAAACCAGAAAAATATTTTAGAATAATGTTTGGTATCATTAATGGGTTAATGTGGTATATAAAGATGAGATACAAGTCATTAGGGAGTATAAGAATGTGATATTTTTTAAAAAGGGTTGCCGATACAGGTATATATAAAAAGAAGGCCAGCCAAAATAAGGAAGTTTTTCAAGAAAATTAAAGTTGCAACAACAGAATTTAAAACTGCTGTAGCAGACAATAAATAACAGAGGTTCACTGTATTCTGTAGCTCATAAAATATTATACTAGCAAAAGAATAGATATGAAGATCAGTGGAATACATTAGAAATAAACACACATAGTTAAGTACCTACAACTCATAAAGACACCCTTTCAAAGAAGGTAAAAGATTTATTAGTCAGCAAACGGTCTTCATGAAATTGGTTCACAATTGGAAAAGTTAACTCATTTTCTCACATGATACCCAAAATAAATTCCCGAATGGAAAAAATATGTAAAAAATTAAACTACTCAAAGAGAAAGGAATATAGGTGAAAGATTTGATCTTGGTATAGTGAAGTTTTCCATGGATGGCAGGAAAGGAATGTTTCTTAAAAAAAGACAGGAAAAGAGCCATAGTTTTGAATATACTTAGATACTAAAATTAGAATTTCTGGGACTTCCCTAGTGGTCCAGTTGTTAAGACTCTGTGCTTCCAATGCAGAAGGCGCGGGTTTGATCCCTGGTCGGGGAACTAAGATCCCACATGCTGTGCAGCCAAGAATATTTTTTAAAAAGAAAGAAAGAAAGAAAGAAAGAAACAATTGCAAGAACTATATACAATTAGAGAAAAAATTAAAAATAAATTAAAAATAAAATTTAAATTTCTATATGTCAATATACACAATAAAAATGAACGAGGATATAAACCAGGAGATTAGATAAATGTTTTCAATATACTTTAATATCCATTATAGATAAAGTGTCCTTAAAAATCAATATAGGAAATGGATGAAGTCCCCGGTACTTGTTGGCCCCTGTGGAACCAGGATCCAGGTCTGCCCATACAGACTCAGGTCCCAGGCCCATCACCATAGACCAAAGTGCCAGGCCTACCCCAGTGAACCTAGGCTGCCATCATGACTCTAGGCACCAGGTTGATTCCTGTGTACACAAACACCAGGCCTGCCCACTCATGGACTCCAACATCAAGCCTGCCCACTGACACCACCAGATGGCCCAGCCAGAATCTCTGGACAGGCTGACTGGTGAAGCACTTTACCTGCCAAAGCCAGTCTGTAAGACTGGAAGAGGTGCCTACTTCCTTAAATGCACAGGCATCAACACAAAGCCTCAAGGATTATAAATAATCAAGGAAACATGACTCCACCTAAAGGAACTAAAACTCCAATGACTGACCATAAAAAAAAAAATGGAGCTCTATGAACACTGACAAAGAATTCAGAATTATCCTCTTAAGGAAATTCAGTGATTTATAAGAAAAGACAAATAGATAACAAATGAAATTAGGAAAACAAAGCATGAACAAAATAAGTTCAACAAAGAAATAGAAAACATTAAAAAAAATCAGAAATCCTGGAGTTAAAGAATACATTGATTGAACTGAAAATTTAATAAAGAGTTTCAACTGTAGATATGACCAATCAGAAGAAAGAATTAGTGAACTTCAGGATAGGTCATTTATAATCATTCATTCAGAGAAGCATGAAGAAAAAAGAATTTAAAAAAAAGAGTGAAGAAAGCCTAAGTGAATTATGAAACAACATTAAAAGAAACAATATATGCACTTACGGAGTCCTGGAAGGAAAAAGGGGATAATGAGCTGAAAGCTTATTTAAAGAAATAATGTCTAAGAATTCCCCAAATCTGGGGTGAGATTTAGACATCCAGGTTAATGAAGCTAATAGATTACTCCAAAATGTCAATCCCAAATAATATTTTTCAAAGGCACATTATAATAAAACTGTATAAAATCAAAGACAAAAAGAGAATTTTAAAAGAAACAGAGAAAAATAATTCTCAAATAAAAGGGAATCCTCATAACGCTATTAGTGGATATTTCAGTGGACACCTTGCAAGCCCGGAAAGAATGGGATGATATATTCAAAGTGCTAAAAAAAATGCCAATTAAGAATAATTTACCCAGAAAAGTTATCTTTCAGAAATGGAGAGATAAAGAATTTTGCAAACAAGCATAACACAGGAAGATAGGCTCGGTGCTTTGCGATCACCTAGAGGAGTGGGATAGGGAGGATGGGAGGGAAGCTCAAGGGGAGTGGATATGGGGACAAGTGTATGCATGTGGCTGATTCGCTTTGTTGTGCAACAGAAATTAACACGGTATTCTGAAGCAGTTATACTCCAATAAAGATCTATTAAAAAAATGTTATACAAAAAAAAAAGAATTTTGCAAACAAACAAAAGATGAAGGAGATTATAACCACTACACCTGACTTACAAGGAATGCTGAAAAGAATTCCTGAAGCTGAAATAAAAGGGCACTAATTAGTAACATGAAAATGTATGAAAACATAAAACATACTGGTAAAGTTAAGTAGATAGTCAAATTCAGAATACTCTAATACTGTAATATGGTAAAGTGTTAATCACCTAACTCTAGGATAAAGGATGAAAGAAAAAAGTATTAAAAATACTATAGCTACAATAATTTGTTAAAGGATACACAATTTAAAAAGCTATAAATTGTGACACCAAAAACATAAAAGAGGGGGAAAGTAAAAAGACAAATCATCAATGTAAAATAGCTATATCATGAGATGTTTTGTGCAAGCTTCATGGTAACCACAAAGCAAAATCCTATGGTGGATACACAGAAGATGAAGAGAAGAGAATCAGGGACTTCCCTGGTAGCACAGTGGTTAAGAATCCGCCTGCCAATGCAGGGGAAATGGGTTCATGCTCTGGTCCAGGAAGATCCCACATGCCACGGAGCAACTAAGACCATGTGCCACTGAGCCTGCACTCTAGAGCTTGTGAGCCACAACTACTGAGCCCATGTGCCACAACTACCGAAGCCTTTGTGCCTAGAGCCCATGCTCTGAAACAAGTGAAGCCACCTCAATGAGAAGCTCACACACCACAATGAAGAGTAGCCCCCACTCACCACAACTAGAGAAAGCCCACACACAGCAACGAAGATACAACACAGCCAAAAATAAGTGAATAAATTTTAAAAAAATAAAGAGAAGAGAATCAAAACACACCACTATGTTAAATCAATTCAGAGAGAAAGACAGCAAAAGTGGAAGAAAGAAACAAGGGAACTACAAAACAAGCAGAAAACAATAAGTTGGTGTTCTTACCTATCAACAATCACTTTAAATGTAAATAGATTAAATTGTCCAATCCAAAGGCATAGAGTGGCTGAATGGATTAAAAAAAACAGGACCTAACTATGTGCTACCTTCAAGAAACTCACTTCAGCTTTAAGGACACACATAGAGCCAAAGTGAAGGGATGTAAAAAGATATTTCACACAAAAGGAAAACAAAAGACAATGTGGGCACCTATACTTACATTAGATGAAATAGACTTTAAGTAAAAAACTATCACAAGAGACAAAGAAGGCCATTATATAATGATAAAGGGGTCAATCCAGCCAGAGAATATAACAATGGTAAATGTATAAACACCCCACATATGAGCACCTCTAAACACACTAAGCAGATACTAACAGATATGAAGGGAGAAATAGACAACAGTATGATAATAGTAAGGGATTTCAATATCCCACTTTCAACAATGGATAGATCATCCAGACAGAAAATCATTAAGGAAACACTGGATGTGGACCTAACAGACATATACAGAACATTTCACCCAACAGCAGCAAAATACATTCTTCTCAAGCATACATGCAACATTCTCTAAGATAAGTCATATATTAGATCACAAAACAGCCTTAGCAAATGTAAGAAGATAGAAATCACACCAAGTATCTTTTCTGACCACAATAGTATGAAACTAGAAATCAATAATAGAAGGAAAACTGAAAAATTCACAGATGAGTGGAAATTAAACAACACACTCCTGAGCAACCAATGGGACAAAGAAGAAATCAAAATTGACATTTAAAAATATCTTAAAACAAATGAAAATGGAAAAACAGTGTACTAAAACTTAAAGGATGCAGCAAAAGCAGTTCTAAGAGGGAAGTGTATAGCAGTAAAAATCTACATTAAGAAAAAAGAAAGATAACAAATAAACTACATTTATACCTCAAGGAACCAGAAAATAAAGAATAAACAAAGCCCAAAGTCAGCAGAAGGAAGGAAAAAATAAATTTATAAATGAAAAAGGAAATATTGCAACTGAAACTACACATATACAAAGTATCATAAGAGACCACTATGAACAATTACAAGCCAACAAATTGGATAGCCTAGAAGAAATACATTTCAGACCAAGACTGAATCATGAAGAAATATAAAATTTAAATAGACCAGTAATAAGTCAGGATATTGAAACAGTAATCAAAAACCTCCCAACAATGAAAAGCCCAGGATCAGATGATTTCACTGGTGAATTCTACCAAATATTTAAAGAAGAATTAATGCCAATCCTTCTCAAATCTTTCCAGAAAATTGAAAAGGAGAGAGCAATTCCAAACTCATTTTACAAGGCCAACATTACCATGATACCACAGCCAGATAAGGACACTACAAGAAAATAAAACTGCCGGTCAGTATCCCTGATGAATATAGATGCAAAATTCTCAACAAAATACTGGCAAACAGAATTCAAAATTATACTAAAAGAGTAATACACCAAAATCATGTGGGATTTATCCCTGGGATACAAGGATGGCTCAACATACACAAATCAATAAATGTGATACACCACATTAAATAGAACAAAAAATAAAAATCATACGACCATCTCAATAGATGCAGAAAAAAAGCATTTGAAAAATTCAACATCCCTTCATAATAGAAACTCTTAACAAACTGGTTAGGCGGAGTGTTCCTCAACATAATAAAGGCCGTATATATGAAAATCCCACAGCTAACCTCATACTTGATGGTGAAAAACTGAAAGCTTTCGTGTTAAAATCAGGAACAAGACAAGGGTGCCCACTCTTTCTTATTCAACATAGAATTGGAAATCCTTGCCAGAGCAGTTAGGCAAGAAATGAAAATAAAAGCATCCAAATTGGAAAGGAAGGTGTAAAATTTCTCTGTTTGCCAATTTTGTGATTGTATGTATAGAAAACCCTAAAAACTCCACCAAAACTCTCTTAGAATTAATATATCTGTATCTCTTTATCTGTCTATCTATCAATCTATCTATCTATAGTATTTATTTCTGACTCCAAATCTAGTGCTCTTCCCACTGGCTATCATTATTTAGAGATTAAGACTATTACAATACCAAAAAGAAGTAGAAGGGTGTTACCTAGAAAAAATGATATATAATGAAAATATGTTCTCATGACCAGTGTGGTTGATTCCCCAATATCTATTCCAACTCTAAAATATTACTCTAAGCCTGGTAGGGTAATCCCAGTCTTCTTGCTAATTACTGATTTAAAAATCAACATTCAACCCAATTCTATCCAATAAAATATGAGGGAAATTCTTTTGGAGGACTTCGATGAAAAGTCTTTACTCCTAAGAAAGAGACTCAAGAATCTACAGTCTTTTTCCTTTTGGATATTTCACTGTCTGGATGTGGCAACCTGAACTGCTATAGCCATCTTATTTCAAGCCAAGTTCAAGGACAATGCCAGAAAAATTGGTCCTTAAGGATATTATTATACCATGACTGGATTTTGCCTGCCCCACCTCTAATTTTTCATTTATGTGAAAAATGAAAATATTTTTAAAATAGCCTTGTTTTTAAATCTCAATTTGAGCTGAGTTTTCTATTACTTGCTTCCTAAATGAAACATCTATAATAAACTAACTGCCAATGTTATACTTAACATAGAAACAGGAAACACGAAGTGAGAGAGTGGCATGGACATATATACGCTACCAAATGTAAAATAGATAGCTAGTGGGAAGCAGCCACATAGCACATGGAGATTAGCTCGGTGCTTTGTGACTACCTAGAGGGGTGGTACAGGGAGGGTGGGAGGGAGACGCAAGAGGGAGGAGATATGGGGATATATGTATATGTATAGCTGATTCACTTTGTTATAAAGCAGAAACTAACACACCATTGTAAAGCAATTATACTCCAATAAAGATGTTAAAAAAAGAAACAGGAAACAAATTCCCATTAAAACCAGCCTTCCTATGTATCAGCAGTAGAGGTGCTTTCTCTCACTCTTATTATTTGATATGATTCCAGACACTCTAGCTAAGAATTAATAGATACAACTTTTGGAAATGAAGCAACAAACATATCGTTTTTTTACAGATAAAATAATTTTATGCCTTGAAAACCGAATAAGATAATTAAAAATCCCCTGCAATTATGAATATTCTAAAATGTGGCCAGAAAAAAATGATATATTTACCAAAAAATCATTATAATTCATGCATGCCAACAATAAGCATTTGGAAGCCATAATGGGGGTAAAGTTTCATTAATAACAGCAGCAATATTAAATTTATTGAAAAAAACCTCAACATGAAATGTGTGCAAATATATAAAAAACAAACATCTATACAATGTTAAAGAAGGTTTTTAGTAGCCCATTTAAACTTCCAGTGTGATTCTTTGCTCTCTCCCTTCCCCACACTTCTGTGGAGAAATAATGTACTAGGTCAGGTGATGGATGTGTTAATTAACTTGATTGTCACAATGTAGACGTATATCAAATCATCATGCTGTACACGTAAATATATATAATTTTATTTGTCAATTATACCTCAATAAAGCTGTGGAAAAAATAATCAATCAAGTGCAAGGCCATTACTGGAGCACAATGCTGGCAATTAGAGCTTTTGGTATAATGAGTGAACAGTTTAAAAGCTCAGGCTTCTTTTTAGCCTGCTCTATATTGTTTTCTTTACTTACCTTCTTGGTTCCTATTTTAGAATCATGCTCTGTGAGTTGCCACAATGACTCAGGCCTGATTACTTCCATGTTTGGTGCCATTCACCTTCCCTGTATAGGCCAAACTGAAACCAGGGTGAATTCAAGGTGTTAAGGGGCATCTTCTAGGCCTCTTAGCACTGCTCTGTCTAGGAAAAGGAGTCTTCAACAGCTATCATGTGTTGCAACTCACTGCAGCCCTGGGATATATGTAGGGGGAAAGGTCCAAAGCATTAGAGCAATTTTAGTCAATATACTATACTAATATTGACATTTCTTCCTTCCTGAGCCTTGGGCCAATTTCTCTAGTTTGGCTGCAGCCATTATAGACAGCTAATAAAGGATTCATGTATAACAGTGACCTTGAACAAAACAGAAAATCTCAAATCTTGGCTATATACCAATCTAATATTTTGTGTTTGTGTATTTTTGGTCACAGGCGCAAAACCACACCCTGAGGAGTGAGCAGCTCTTTTCCTTTAAAAAGGATAGGCTAATCCTGGAGGATGAAATGAAATAGGCCTTTCAACTTACTGACTGGACTTTCTCACCTCTCAGAACCTAGACTTCAAGGTAGCTGCCCCTGATCATGCGCAGTCATGGAAGATATAGATGTCATTCCCAAGCCCAGACTTTTTGATATGAGTGTCAATGGAAGCAGCAAAATCAGTGGCAGCACCAGCAGTATAAGGTCATGGAGAGTTTCTGGGGTAGCCAATATCTTGGGAAGCAGTTGTGGAGAAATCTAGCTTCAAGGAGTTATATCTGAGTTCTGACCATACTTGCAAGCTGTAAGAGATACATGAGCTTATCTTAGACATGAAGATAAATATGCCCCCTCGATAAGGCTGATGTTAGCATCAGTAGTGGTCACTTGTAATGATATGTGTCCAGTAAAATATAGATATTTGGGGTTCAGACAAGTAGAAGCTTCAGGGAAGAGCAAGATAAGAAGACAGGGCAGAAATACCTGAAAAACGTCTTCTGGAACACACAGGTGTAAACTCTTATTAGTAAATGGTTTGAGGTGGTGGGATTGAGGGGGATGCTGTGGACCGAATTGTGTCCACCACCACCCCCCGCCCCCAATTCATATGCTGAAACTCAGCTCCTAATGCGATTTTATTTGGAAATAGGGACTCTAAGGAAGTAATTAAGGTTAAATGAAGTAATAAGGGTGGGGTCCTGATATGGAAAGACCACTGGAAAGCGCTCTCCCCACCACCTCCGCTCTCTCTCACTCTCTCCCATGTAAGGACACAAAAAGAAGGCAGCATCAACAAGCCAAGAAGAGAACTTTCACCAGAAACCAAATTAGCCAGCACCTTGTTCTTGGACTTCCCAGCCTCCAGAACTGTGAGAAACAAATTTGTGTTGTTTAAGCCACCCAGTCTGTGGTACTTTGTTATGTCACCCCAAGCAGACTAATATAGATTTTGGTACTGAGAAGTGGAGTGCTGGAGTGCTGTTGTAACAAATACTTAAAAATGTGGAAATGGTGTAGGAATTGAATAATGAGTGGAGACTGGAGGAATTCTAAGGTGTGTGCTAGAAAAAGCCTAGATTGCCATGAAGGGACTGTTGATAGAAATATGGATATTAAAGGCAATTCTGGTGAGAGCTCAGAAAGAAAAGAGGAGAGATGTAGAGAAAGTCTTTCTCTTCTTAGAAAACGTATAATCATTAAAAGATTGTTGGGAGAAATATGGACATTAAATTTCATTCTGATGAAATCTCAGATGGAAATGAAGAATAAGATTAGAAACTGGAGGAAAGGCAATCCTTGTTATAAGTGACAAAGAACTTGGCTGAATTGTGTTCTAGTGTTTGGTGGAAGATAGAAATTTTGAGTGATGAAATTAGCTATTTAACTGAGGAGATTCCTAAGCAAAGTGTTAAAGATGTGGCCTTGCTGCTTTTTTACTACTTATAATAAAATGCAGGAAGAGATAAATAAATTGAAAGAGTTGTTAAGCAAAAAGGCACAGAGCTTGAAGATTTGGAAAATTCTCAGCCTATCCATATGGCAAAAAATGAGAAAGCTTGTTCTGAAAAGAACAGTAAGGATGTGACTGAACAACCATTTGATAAGGATATTAGTATGGGTATGCACCAATTTAATCAGCCACCACAACAGAAGCCAGCAACAGAAATGGGATTATACCAGCAGAAATACTGCCAGCTGGGTCTAAAAGAAAAAAGAGAAAATGAGACCAAAGGAAGGAAGTCTGCTAACGTGAGCTATCCTTCAAGAAAAGGGAGGAATCACCCCAAAGGCGATTCACAGATCATCAGGGCTGCCACTCAGGCTGCCACTCACACCACAGGCCTACAGTCCAAGGCTTCAATTTCAGAGGGTGGGACCTTTGAAGAGAGACCCAAAGCGCCAAGGATGCCCTCTGAGCTGAATAGGTGGGGCCACCCTGAAAAGCCCTGTGGGTGGCATTGCCATTCCTGTGGGCTTGAAGGGCAGAGCAAAAAGACAAACAGGATTATTCTCAAACTTTAAAATTTAATAGAATTTGCCTTGTTAGGTTTTGAGCTTGCTTGGGATCCATTGCCCCTTCCTTCTTTCCTATTTCTCCCTTTTGGAATGGGAATGTCTATTTTATGCCTGTCCCACCATTGTATTTTGGAAGCACATAACTTGTTTGGTTTCTCAGGTTCACAGATGGAGAGGAATTTTGCCTTAATATGAATCATATCTTGAATCTTAGCCATATCTGATTTAGATGATATTTAGGTGGGACTTTGGACTTCAGATTTTAGAGTTGATGCTGGAATGAGTTAAGACCTTTGGGGCTATTGGGGTGGAATGAATGTATTTTGCATATGAGAAGGACATGCACTTTGGAGGGTCAGGAGTGGGATGCTATAAACTGAATTACGGCTCCCTCAAAATTCTCATGTTGAAGTCTTAACCCCCTAATGTAACTGTATTTGGAGATAGCACCTATAAAATGTTATTAAGGTTAAATGAGGTCATAAAGGTGGGGCCCTGATCCTGTAGGATTAGTGTCTTTATAAGTCTTCTTATAAGACATGAGAGGTCTCTCTCTCTCTCTTTCTCTCTCTCATATGTGTGTGTGTATATATCTATATCTATATATAGATATAGATATATATCCCCACCATGTGAGGACATAGTGAGAAGGAATTTCTCTACAAGCAATCAAACCAGCTAGTTCCATGATCTTGGACTTCCCAGCCTACAGAACTGTGAGAAATAAATTTCTGTTGTTAAGCACCCAGCGCATAGTATTTTGTTATGGCAGCCCAAGCTGACTAATACAGGGGGGATGACAAGCACATAGAAGGGTTAGGGCTATCAGTTCCTTAGACGTTGAGATACACAAAAATTCAAATTTCCACCACAATTAGTATTCAATGGATAAACACTAGGATTTGGAGTATCATGTTCTGCCTGGAAAAAAAACAAAACAAAACATACACTTCTACACTGGAGAATAATTCAATTTAGATTAAAGAGTTACTATTTAAAACCGAAAACACATCTTATAGGTGCTGTAAGTAACTTCTCACATGGAGCCAGAAAATCTGATATCAGTGAACATAGGCCAGGGTGAACTCATTTGTGACTTCAAACTGTTAGTGAAGTTGCATTTTTGTAGACAAAGTCCCATATGGATCAAGGCTCCTGCGATGGGAAAACATTTTTGATCAGTGATTCTTGCTAGTTATATTCTGATTTCTGGCAGAATGTATATCATTTTGAATGGCTCCCTAAAGGTAAAAGCTTGTGAAGCATAAGCAGAGGGGCAGCACGGGGCTCATGAAAGCCTTGGGAGCTCTACAGGATAACAAAAATACAGAGAGAAGAGCAGAGGATTGGAAACTTGGGAAATTCGAGGCCATGAACTTTTGCCTTTTATAAATGTCAGGCACCCTGATCATAATACAGAAATGTAGGATATATGATGACTTTTAAAAATTTACTTTTGTTTTTCTAAATTCTATAGATGAGTATCTGGTGATATGATATCCTTATGTATATTGGGGTATACATTTGACCTTAGAAAAAATGAGATTTGAGAGAGAGTTATGCTTTTTAATACAGCGTTGGGAGTAGGAAATTAGAAGCCAATTCTGGCAACTACATTTAAAGCATAAGCACTTAGAAGGGAATGGGTCAAAATATTGTCAGTAGTTTTCTATGGCTATTGGATAAAATTAGTAGTAGTGTAGAGGTGAAGAGTGTGGGCTCAAGCTAGACTGCTTGGGTTTGAATCTTGACTTACACTTACAAGTGTGGCACCTAAGGAAAAAGATTTAAGTTCTCTGTACCTTTGTTGCTTCATTTGTAAAAAGGAAATAACGGTAATATCTTTTGCTTCTGGTTGTCACGAGCATTAAACAAAATAATCCGTGGAAAATATTATCAGAGTATCTGATCCATAATAAGAGCCCAGCCCCTGTTACACTGTTAGCTATTATTTTCTTTAAAATTTTCAGAATTTTCTACAATAAACCTATATTCCTTTAATTTTAGGAAAATATATTAAAAACATACAACACTATTGAATTATATATATGTATATATATATATATATATATACTTTATTTTGTATATCTTGCAATTTTGGATTTGGATAAGTTTGGGATGAGAACATACTATTAACCATTTATTTTGTAATCCAGTGAAATCAATCTGGATTCTAGACAAAGAATGTATATAAAATCTACATTTTAATGTCCATAGCCCTTTCATTATATTTCTGACAGTGACCAACTGTGGGAGTCTACACATATTATTTAATCTCTCTATGTAAAATGAGGATAATAATACTGAACTTGTATGGTTACGGTGATGATTAGTTTAGATAAACATGGAAGCCTCCTCCCTGCCTAGTGGCTGGCATACAATAGGCAATCAATTAATATTAGTTACCATCACCCTAACTCACCTTTAACAAGTTAGACCAAGTAGTCGGACATGTACTACCTTCCAGTACAGTTGTGATTTAATATAGGAATCAGGTCCAGGCCACTAAATACATCTTCTTGCCAATGTTTTCATATAGACAATTCCCAGATATACTTAGGTTGTGTGGCCAAAACACAATTGTATCAAATTTTTTTTGCAATAACCATGGGACAATCTGTAAGATATATCTTCAATGTCAATTTTCTATATGGTGCACAAATGACTTGATTATCTCAGGAAGTTCCTCTAAGGGACATCCACTCTTTGCTGAACTTAAAATCATGTCCAGTCTAAAATTCCATTATGTGTGAGTCATCCTAAAGATGTGAGTTAGGGAGTTCTTTTACCATCAGTGCTTCTATAGAGATGACATATGATCATCTGAGTTGTGAAATGGCAGATGACTGTTCAAAACACAGGAATTTATTTTTGCCTAAAATACTAGGGTACTGCCACTATGGTGGCATAATTAACATTACAGGTTTACCCTGTGAAGAATCTCAAAAGAGACTTGCATTAATATAATTGTGAACACACATCAATTAAGGACATTAGAATGTCTTGCAATTTATAATGATAGGAAGGACTCCTTTGGTCAATTTCTGTTTGTTTCTATTCTGTGCATGGAATTCCCCTTGAGTAGTTAGTAATCAGTGCTTCAATGCCATCTGGCACTTTGTGGATAGGCAGGCACATCTCCAAAATCATAAGGTGAAATATCAGCCGTAAAAAACAGAGGTTTATCTTCTCTGTAATGTACTAGCACAGGCTTGAAGTCAATAACTGTTTGCTAGTCTCAAAAAGAACTTAAAACTGGAAATTCAATACCATAGAATGTCAGGCCTACTTCCACCATCCAAGCAGGGAATGCAACTCAGCAGAAGTTGCCTTTTGTGAATAAAAGATACATTGAATAATGCCAGCATCCCCTTGAAGCGTACCAATTCCTAAAGGCAGCTTAACGACCTGTTTGGGTTTTGGAGTAGGTAGCTTGTGAATTCTATTAAGTGAACGTTAGCAGCATGGATGCAATAGACTAAATTATTCAAATCCTGAGTCTTTTTCTTCTCTAAACCTAAATTCTTGATATTCAGTGATTAAGGGCAGGAATCTTTGATTTCAGGGAGGCCCTAGTTTTGATCCTTCCTCTATCAATTTCTTGTGACATTTAATGAATTGCTTAATCTCTCTAAGCCTCAATTTTCTCATCTGTTAAATGGTAATAGTCCCCAGGTTTGTTACAAGGATTGAATGTGTTCACATCATCATCTCTAATTTACTAGTCAATCTGTTTCAATATTCTGCACTCAGAATTTCACTAAAATAACAACTGTCAAGGTTATCGATGACTTCCACATTGCCCTGTCAGCAGCATTCAACCCAGCTGACCATACCCTCCAGAAGCATTCTCCTCTCTTAACTGCTGGGACACCACATTTTCTTGACTACCTATTAAGCTCCTTGACACTTCTCAGGCTTCTTTGAGAGCTCAACCTTCTCTGTGTAATCTTGAACCTTGGTGTGGTTCGAATACTTCTCTTTCGTTTTCCTCTCTTTCTTCTCTTCTTTTTCCTCTTTAATCGCTTTCTAGGTACTTCAAATCTAGCATTATGGCTTTAAATAGTATTAGTATTTTGATGATTTCAAATTTCTATCTAAAACCCAGACCTTTATCCTGAATCCAGATTTGTATACTACAGCTTCCTTGACATCACCACTTAGATATTTAATAGCCATCCAACACTAATATGTCAAAAAAAGTCCTCTTGATTTTCATCCAAAAACAACAATAACAACTTTTTGCTCACTGTTACCCACAGTTTACTAAATATACCACCATAAACTTCAGTTCCTCAAACTGAAAACCTAGAATTCATCATCAATACTGTTACCGAATGCAAGTTTGTGTGCCTGACACAGAGTGAGGCCAAATAACACTGAAACGTCATAGTTTGGAGTACAGAAAGATTTATTCCAGGGCCATGCAAGGAGATGGGTGAGTCATGCCCCAAAACCCTGAACTCCTGGAAGGGTTTTAGCAAAGCACTTTTAAAGGCAAAGTGAGGAAGGGGCGTGGTTAGTTGTTGCAAACTTCTTGGTGTAGGAATCCTTTGTTCTTATATCTATCCATATAGGTCAGGTCATGATGTTCCTGTAAACCTCCAACAAGACAAATGTTATTCTGTGTTCTGCAACTTTTTATCTCTATATGAATGGACTCTTACAGGTCTGAGTCTTGAAAATAGGCTATCCTGTATATTTCAGGCCAGCGGTCCCCAACCGTTTTGGTACCACGGACCAGTTTTGTGGAAGACAATTTTTCCCCAGAACGGGACTGGAAGGGAGGGTGGTTTCGGGATGATTCAAGTGCATTACATTTACTGTGCACTTTATTTCTATTATTATTACATTGTAATATATAATGAAATAATTATATAATTCACCATAATGCAGAATCAGCGGGAGCCCTGAGCTTGTTTTCACTTGCCACTCGCTGATAGGGTTTTGATATTCGTCTGCAAGCAATTGATTTATTATGGTCTCTGTGCAGTCAAACCTCTCTGCTGATGATAATCTGTATTTGCAGCCACTCCCCAGCGCTAGCGTCACTGCCTCAGCTCTACCTCAAATCATCAGGCATTAGATTCTCATAAGGAGTGCACAACCTAGATCCCTCGCATGCGCAGTTCACAGTAGGTGCCTATGAGAATCTAATGCCGCCGCTGATCTGACAGGAGGTGGAGCTCAGGCAGTAATGAGAGCAACAGGGAGTGGCTGTAAATACAGATGAAGCTTTGCTTGCTTGCCCGCTGCTCACTTCCTGCTGTGCAGCCCGGTTCTTAACAGGCCACGGACCGGTACCCGTCCATGGCCTAGGGGTTGGGGACCCCTGTTTCAGGCTATAGGCAACATTCTTTGCAAAAAGTATAGAGCCATCATGGCTAAGCACAGGCAACAGAGCACAAAGGTGAAAGTAAAAGAAACAGATCTAATATGGAGTCAAATTTGTCCCTCTCTATTAAAATACCTTGCTTTCCTTTATTCTGCACATCCCATGCAGTACCAAATCCTGTGGCTTTAGCTCCAAAACAAGTCTCCAATCAGTTCACTTCTCAATATCTCTAGTACTAATACCATTGTAATCCAGTACAGCACTCTGAATGAATTCAATAGCCTCCTAATAGGTCTCCCTGATTCCATTCTTGACCGTCACTATCCATTCTCCCCACAAATTTTAAAATGCAAACCAGATCACATCTCCTCCCTACATAGAATACTTCAATGGAGTCCCATTGCTGTGAGGATCATTTCTTACTTCAGCTTACAGGATTACTAAATGATCAAGCTCCTGACTACTTCTCCACCATCTCATGTCATTCTTCCTCAGTGAGCTCTAACCAAACAGGCCTCCCTCTCTAACAACCTAAACTCCATTGTACCTTATGCCTGGAATGCTTTGGCCCCAGATTTTTGTATGGCTTTTTTTTTTCATCTCAGTCCAAACGTCACCTCCTCAAGGTCGTCTTTCTTAACTTCTCCCCTAGGTATACTATCTCATCACCCTGTTTACATCCTTTACAGCATCTAATATAATCTATACTTATCTTGTTCCTTTACGTGTTTATCCCTTTCCTCAAATACAGTGTAAGCTCTATGAAAGCAAGGATGTTGTTTCCTAGAAAAGATTCTGTGCCTTAGAAGTGCTCAATATGTATTTGTGGAATCAATGAAGAATATCTATAAACACTTAGAACAAAGTCTATGTTCAAAAAATGGTAGCTATAGTTACTATAAAATGAAGAAAATGAAGATGAAAAGGAGGAGGGAAGAGGAAAAGGAGGATGGGGAGGGATAAAGAAAAATAGAGGGAGGGCATGGGAAGAAGAAGGTGAGGAATAACAAGTATTTCAGTAAATTTATAAGTTGTTGATTCCACGATAAGGACACAATACATTATTTCCACTAATCTACGGAACATTACAGGGGGAAATTAATTTTGAATTGACAGATAACGTCAAATAACCCTCTCAATAGGAGGTATGTTTGGACTCATTTATAGCACCATTTCTCATATTGTTAACAGGGCGCCAAATTTCTCAACCAAATATTGCACAATCAGTAAGATTTACTGCAAGAGCCCATTTGGGTTCTTCAAACTCTCGATTTTTTTTCTTTGGAGAAACTGGCATATCTCTTATTTACAAGTGAGTAGACAAACTTAGTTGGAATGATGCGAATTCTGCCTTATAATATCTCCATTCCTAAAAGAATACATTGGAAATCTGTAACTAGATATTTTTATGAATTTATTAGACCATGATTCCAAGAGTTATGAACCATTTTCTACCCAACATGCTAACATGTTGTCAAGGGCTCTCTGTCCTCATGTCCTTCTTTTATAATCGAAACTATGTTGTTTGAATTTAATGACATACATTTTCTTATACAACTAGGAAAGTTAAATCTGGTTTAATCACATAGAACCATCATTAAAGGGTCACTGCATGAACTGTGCAAAATTAATCTCATGCATTCTCTCTCTTTGTCTCTCTGTGTCTCTGTTTCTCTCTTTATCCTCCCTCCTCGCTACCCCTTCCTCCTTCCCTTATTTCCTCCCTTTCTTTCTTCATATATTCAGTAATGAATATTTATTCTGTATGAGGTATCATCCTCTAAACAATACTTCCAATTGTAGTGCTGAAGAAGATAGCACAGTCCTAAGCCATTAAGAGGAGCATCTTCACTTGTGTAACTTAACATCTCTGAACAATGAGTGATGAAATTGGTAAGCTATGGTTTTAATGAGCAAATTTTCATCCATTATCTTAATTTATTTGCAGCAAGGATGGTGTGTGCAAGGCCTTATTATTACATATATTAGCACCCCAGAAAGTAGCTACGGCTAGGCTTTTTGGTTTCAAGATAAAGTTAAACTTTTAGTATATGAGCCCCACTGGGCAGGTTGACTGATATCAAACTCTTCAACATGCCAAAAAGCAGTCATTTAAAATACCCTGTGGGCTTCCCTGGTGGCACAGTGATTGAGAATCCGCCTGCCGATGCAGGGGACACGGGTTCGTGCCCCGGTCCGGGAAGATCCCACATGCCGCGGAGCGGCTGGGCGCGTAAGCCATGGCCGCTGAGCCTGCGTGTCCAGAGCCTGTGCTCCGCAACGGGAGAGGCCACAACAGTGAGAGGCCCGCGTACCACAAAAAACCAAACAAACAAAAAAAAACAAACAAATAAAATACCCTGTGACCTCAGTTTCTGTGGTGGACTTCCTATCCAACTGTTTGCTAGGAGCATTGAGAGTAGACATATATTGTCTTCTGTTATACCATTTTCTTGTTAAAGAAATCTTATACATCTTAACATACATCAAAAGCAATAATTTAACTAAACAGTCTATCATTTTGATGACACACTGCTCTCTACTAAACCTAACCAAAACTTCAGCAGCTGAAAACTATAGAGATCTAAATAAAATTAAATACTAACCAGGACTCAAGGACAGCACAAGTAGAGACTTTTTTAAAAGCACAGTTCCGGAGACCTTCAAGATGGCAGAAGAGTAAGACATGGAGATCAACTTCCTCCCCACAAACACAAATACATCAGAAATACATCTACATGTGGAACAACTCCTACAGAACACCTACTGAACGCTGGCAGAACATTTCAGAATTTGAAAAGTCAAGGAACTCCCCACATACCTGGGTAGAGTAAAAGAAAAAACAAAAAACAGAGACAAAAGAATTGGGATGCGACCTGCACCTCTGGGAGGGAGCTGTGAGCTGAGGCTCCGGCTTCGGAGGTCAGATCGCAGGGAGAGGACTGGGGTTGGCTGCATGAACACAGACTGAAGGGGCTAGTGTGCCACAGCTAGCTGGGAGGGAGTCCGGGAAAAAGTCTGGACCTGCCTAACAGGCAATAGACCATTGTTTCGGGTTGCATGAGGAGAGGGGATTAAGAGCAATGCCTAAAGAAGCTCCAGAGACGGGAGTGAGCTGCGGCTATCAGCTCAGACACCAGAGACGGGCATGAGACGCTAAGGCTGCTGCTGCCACCACCAAGAAGCCTGTGTGCAAGCACAGGTCACTATCCACACCTCCGCTCCCGGGAGCCTGTGCAGCTCACCACTGCCAGGGTCCCGTGATCCAGGGACAACTTCCCCGGGAGAATGCACAGTGCACCTCAGGCTGGTGCAACGTCACGCCAGCCTCTGCCACTGCAGGCTCGCCCCACACTCCGTGCCCCTCCCTCCCCTCAGCCTGAGTGAGCCAGAGCCCCCGAATCAGATGCTCCTTTAACCCCGTCCTGTCTGACTGAAGAACAGACGCCCTCAGGCGACCTACATGCAGAGGCGGGGCCAAATCCAAAGCTGAACCCCAGGAGCTGTGCGAACAAAGAAGAGAAAGGGAAATTTCTCCCAGCAGCCTCAGAAGCAGCAGATTAAATCTGCACAGTCAACTTGATGTACCCTGCATCTCTGGAATACCTGAATAGACACTGAATCATCCCAAAATTGAGGCGGTGGACTTTGGGAGCAATGATATATATTTTTTTCTCTTTTTCTCTTTTTGTGAGTGTGTATGTGTATGCTTCTTTGTGTGATTTTGTCTGTATAGCTTTGCTTTTACCATTTGTCTTAGGGTTCTGTCTGTACTTTTTAATTTTTTTTGGTTTTTTTTTTTAAGTATAGATTTTAGTGCTTGTTACCATTGGTGGATTTGTCTATGGGTTTGGTTGCTCTCGTCTTTCTTTCTTTTTTCTATTTTTATTACTTTTTAATTTTTTTTATTTTTAATAATTATTTTTTATTTTAATTATTTTATTTTATTATTTTTTTCTTTCTTTTTTTCTCCCTTTATTCTGAGCCTTGTGGCTGACAGAGTCTTGGTGCTCCGGCCGGGAGTCAGGCCTGGGCCTCTGAGGTGAGAGAGCTGAGTTCAGGACATTGGTCCACCAGAGACCTCCCGGCTCCACGTAACATCAAACGGTGAAAACTCTCCCAGAGATCTCCATCTCAACGCTAAGACCCAGCTCGACTCAATGACCAGCAAGCTACAGTGCTAGACACCCTATGCCAAACAACTAGCAAGACAGGAACACAGCCCCACTCATTAGCAGAGAGGCTGCCTACAATCATAATAAGGTCACAGACACCCCAAAACACACCACCAGATGCAGTCCTGCCCCCCAGAAAGACAAGATCCAGCCTCATCCACCAGAACACAGGCACTAGTCCCCTCCACCAGGAAACCTACACAACACACTGAACCAATCTTAGCCACTGGGGGCAGACACCAAAAGCAATGGGAACTACAAACCTGCAGCCTGTGAAAAGCAGACCCCAAACACAGTAAGTTAAGCAAAATGAGAAGACAGAGAAATACACAGCAGATGAAGGAACAAGGTAAAAACCCACCAGACCCAACAAGTGAAAAGGAAATAGGCAATCTACCTGAAAAAGAATTCAGAGTAATGATAGTAAAGATTATCCAAAATTTTGGGAACAGAATGGAGAAAATAGAAGAAATGTTTAACAAGGAACTAGAAGAACTAAAGAGCAAACAGACAATGATGAACAACACAATAAATGAAATTAAAAATTCTCTACAAGGAATCAATAGCAGAATACCTGAGCCAGAAGAACAGAAAAGTGACCTGGAAGATAAAATAGTGGAAATAACTACTGCAGAGCAGAATAAAGAAAAAAGAATGAAAAGAATGGAGGACAGTCTCAGAGACATCTGGGCCAACATTAAACGCTCCAACATTCAAATTATAGTGGTCCGAGAAAAAGAAAGGAACTGAGAAAATATTTAAAGAGACTATAGGTGAAAACTTCCCTAATATGGGAAAGGAAATAGTTAATCAAGTCTAGGAAGCACAGAGAGTCCCATACAGGATAAATCCAGGAGAAACACGCCAAGACACATATTAATCAAACTATCAAAAATTAAATACAAAGAAAAAATCTTAAAAGCAGCAAGGGAAAAACAACAAATAAAATATAAGGGAATCCCCATAAGGTTAACAGCTGATCTATCAGCAGAAACTCTGCAAGCCAGAAGGGAGTGGCAAGACATATTTAAACTGATGAAAGGGAGAAAACTACAATCAAGATTACTCTACCCAGCAAGGATCTCGTTCAGATTCGACGGAGGAATTAAAATCTTTACAGACAAGCAAAAGCTAAGGGAGCTCAGCACCACCAAACCAGCATTACAACAAATGCTAAAGGAACTTCTCTAGACAGGAAACACAAGATAAGGAAAAGACCTACAATAACAAACCCAAAACAATTAAGAAAATGGTAATAGGAACATACATATCGATAATTACCTTAAATGTAAATAGATTAAATGCTCCAGCCAAAAGACATAGACTGGCTGAATGGATACAAAAACAAAACGCATATATACTATTACAAGAGACAAAGAAGGACACTACATAATGATCAAGGGATCAATCCAAGAAGAAGATATAACAATTGTAAATATTTATGCACCCAACATAATAGCACCTCAATACATAAAGCAAATGCTAACAGCCATAAAAGGGGAAATCAACAGTAGCACAATCAGCATAGGGGACTTTAACACTCCACTTTCACCGATGGACAGATCATCCAAAATGAAAATAAATAAGGAAACACAAGTTTTAAATGATACATTAAACAAGATGGACTTAATTGATATTTATAGGACATTCCATCCAAAAACAACAGAATACACATTTTTCTCAAGTGCTCATGGAACATTCTCCAGGATAGATCATATCATGAAAATAAATAAGGAAACACAAGTTTTAAATGATACATTAAACAAGATGGACTTAATTGATATTTATAGGACATTCCATCCAAAAACAACAGAATACACGTTCTTCTCAAGTGCTCTTGGAACATTCTCCAGGAGAGATCATATCTTGGGTCACAAATCAAGCCTTGGTAAATTCAAAAAAATTGAAATTGTATCAAGTATCTTTTCTGACCACAACACTATGAGACTAGCTATCAACTACAGGAAAAATACCTGTAAAAAATACAAACACATGGAGACTAAACAATACACTACTTAACAACCAAGATCACTGAAGAAATCAAAGAGGAAATCAAAAAATACCTAGAGACAAATGACAATGAAAACAGGACAACTGAAAACCTATGGGATGCAGCAAAAGCATTTCTAAGAGAGAAGTTTATAGGAATATAATCCTACCTCAAGAAACAAGAAACATCTCCAATAAACAACCTAACCTTATGCCTAAAGCAATTAGAGAAAAAGAAAAAAACCCGGCAAAGTTAGCAGAAGGAAAGAAATCATAAAGGTCAGATCAGAAATAAATGAAAAAGAAATGAAGGAAATGATAGGAAAGATGAATAAAATTAAAAGCTGGTTCTTTGAGAAGATAAACAAAATTGATAAACCTTTAGACATACTCATCAGGAAACAAAGGGAGAAGACTCAGATCAATAGAATTAGAAATGAAAAAGGAGAAGTAACAACTGACACTGCAGAAATACACAGGATCATGAGAGATCATTACAAGCAAATATATGCCAATAAAATGGAAAACCTGGAAGAAATGGACACATTTTTAGAAAAGCAAAACTTTCCAAGAATGAACCAGGAAGAAATAGAAAATAGAGACACACCAATCATAGCACTGAAATTGAGACTGTGACTAAAATCTTCCAACAAACAAAAGCCCAGGACCAGATGGCTTCACAGGCTAATTCTATGAAACATTTAGAGAAGAGATAACACCTATCCTTCTCAAAATCTTCGAAAATATAGCACAGGGAGGAATACTTCCAAACTCATTCTATGAGGCCACGATCACCCTGATACCAAACCAGACAAAGATGTCACAAAGAAAGAAAACCACAGGTCAATATCACTGATGAACATAGACTTAAAAATACTCAACAAAATACTAACAAACGGAATCCAACAGCACATTAAAAGGATCATACACCATGATCAAGTGGGATTTATCCCAGGAATGCAATGAATCTTCAATATATGCAAATCAAAGTGACAAACCATAGTAACAAATTGAAGGAGAAAATCCATATGATCATCTCAATAGATGCAGAAAAAGCTTTTGACAAAATTCAACACCAATTTATGATAAAAACCCTCCAGAATGTAGGCATAGAGGGAACTTACCTCAACATAACAAAGGCCATATATGAAAAACCCACAGCCAACATCGTCCTCAATGGTGAAAAAGTGAAACCATTTCCACTAAGATCAGGAACAAGACAAGGTTGCCCACTCTCACCACTATTATTCAACATAGTTTTAGAAGTTGTAGCCACAGTAATCAGAGAAGAAAAAGAAATAAACGGAATCCAAATTGGAAAAGAAGAAGTAAAGCTGTCACTGTTTGCAGATGATATGATACTATACATAGAGGATCTTAAAGATTCTACCAGAAAACTACTAGAGCTAATCAATGAATTTGGTAAAGTAGCAGGATACAAAATTAATGCACAGAAATCTCTTGCATTCCTATACACTAAAGATGAAAATCTGACAGAGAAATTAAGGAAATACTCCCATTTACAATTGCAATCAAAAGAATAAAATATCTAGGAATAAACCTACCTAAGGAGACCAAAGACCTGTATGCAGAAAACTAGAAGACACTGATGAAGGAAATTAAAGATGATCCAAACAGCTGGAGAGATATACAACGTTCTTGGATTGTAAGAACAAACATTGTAGAAATGATTATACTACCCAAGGCAATCTACAGATTCAATGCAATCCCTATCACACTACCACTGGCATTTTTCACAGAACTGGAACAAAAAATTTCACAGTTTGTATGGAAACACAAAAGACCCCTAATATCCAAAGCAATCATGAGAAAGAAAAATGGAGCTGGAGGAATCAGGCTCCCTGACTTCAGACTATACTACAAAGCTACAGCCATCATGACAGTATGGTACTGGCACAAGAACAGAAATATAGATCAATGGAATAGGATAGGAAGCCCAGAGATAAACCCATACACATATGGTCACCTTACTTTTGATAAAGGAGGCAAGAATATACAATAGAGAAAAGACAGCCTCTTCAATAAGTGGTGCTGGGTAAACTGGAAAGCTACATGTAAAAGAATGAAATTAGAACACTCCCTAACACCATTCACAAATATAAACTCAAAATGGATTAAAGACCTGAAAATAAGCCCAGACACTATTAAACTCTTAGAGGAAAACATAGGCAGAACACTCCATGACATAAATCACAGCAAGATCCTTTTTGACCCGCCTCCTAGAGAAATGGAAGTAAAAAGAAAAATAAACAAATGGGATGCAACGAAAGTTAAAAGCTTTTGCACAGCAAAGGAAACCATAAACAAGACAAAAAGACAACCCTCAGAATGGGAGAAAATATTTGCAAATGAAGCAACTGACAAAGGATTAATCTCCAAAATTTACAAGCAGCTCATGCAGCTCCATATCAAAAAATCAAACAACCCAATCCAAAAATGGGCAGAAGACCTAAATAGACATTTCTCCCAAGAAGATATACAGATTGCCAACAAACACATGATAATACAAAAAGAGTCATGTACCACAATGTTCATTGCAGCTCTATTAACAATAGCCGGGACATGGAAGCAACCTAAGTGTCCACTGACAGATGAATGGATAAATAAGATGTGGCACATATACACAGTGGAATATTACTGAGCCATAAAAAGAAACAAAATTGAGTTATTTGTAGTGAGGTAGATGGACCTAGATTCTGTCATACAGAGTGAAGTAATTCGGAAAGAGAAAAGCAAATACCATATGCTAACACATATATATGGAATCTAAAATAAAAATGGTTATGAAGAACCTAGGGGCAGGACAGGAATAAAGATGCAGATGTAGAGATTGGACTTGAGGACATGGGGAAGTGGAAGGGGAAGCTGTGACAAAGTGAGAGAGTGGCATGGACTTATATATACTACCAAATGTAAAAATAGATAGATAGTGGGAAGCAGCCGCATAGCACAGGGAAATCAGCTCAGTGCTTTGTGTCCATCTAGAGGGGTCTGTTAGGGAGGGCAGGAGGGAGATGCAAGAGGGAGGAGATATGGAGATATATGTATATGTATAGCTGATTCACTCTGTTTATAAAGCAGAAAGTAACACACCATTGCAAAGCAATTATACTCCAATAAAGATGTTAAGAAAAAAAAAAAGCACAGTTCCCTTTGCTACACACAACAGACTTAGAAATGCTAATTCTAAGTAAACATTCTCCATCCTCTTCCTCCTACAGTTTTTCATTTTCATGAGCTTTTGCCTGGATGTTTCTAATTTGCTAGAAATATAAGATACTAGATACCCAGTCTCTTTGGAAATGAGTCCCACCAGGGAGCCATCCAATTTTGCAGAACTGAAAACTTTAATCATTTTACTTCCAACTCTTCTTCAAGAGCTTTAAGTTGCATGAATATAGTAAAAGTGTTAACACCTGTTAGCCATAAAATGGGCAATGCAAAAGATAATCTGTTAACTTCAGGGTATGAATTAAACTATTGTGCACATTATGTTTTTTGAATGAAACTTTTAAGCTGGAGACTATCATAGAGTTAGTAAATCTCTTAGGTAGGTTTTTTTTTCCTTAATTGTTTATATAAGGCCATGTTTCCCAGAAGTATTCTCTTGTGGAACACTTGTTCTGTGAGATGCTATGCAGAAAACAATGTCTACTGAAATTCTACTTAGAGGATCCTGCACTGAACATACATCTCTAGGAGATTCAGTGCTACTATATATTAAAGACAGGGCCATGAGCAGCAGTAATAAGACACTTAATCTTGCTGAATCCAGAGATCTACAAATGTATTTCCTTAACCTAATATTCCTCCCACCCACCCCATGTGATTCCTATGAAGAACTTTTATAGAAAATATCAATAAAACAATTTCTTTCCTAAACCAGATAGGAGGCCATTGTCCATTTCAAAGACTCAGTCTTTTCCATATTCCCCAACTAATTTATTCTTCAGATAATTTTACTTAAGAACAGTGATATTATAGAAATGCTGTCTCCCTTCAATACTGAACACTTATGTCAATGCAATAAAACACAAAGTGATACTACAACAGTCAACAGCTGGTTCCCTCTTCCCAGTACACCAATTAATAGTCAATTCTTTCATTTACTCTGAAAATCCTTCTCTTGACTCAATTTCTATCCTCAAAACAAGGTTTTATCTCTCACTTTCCTTTCACTGCCAAAGTGCTAACTGGTTGCTAGTCCCATCGAATCTGTCTCAAAGGATCCACTTGTATCTACTCAAACATGATATGTGTTTTCACCTCTGTGTCTCTTCTATTCACTCCAGAAAGAAATGACCTTCTTCCATCTTTTCACTTATTGAATTAACAAACTACTTATTTTTCAGTTTCATACATAACTGCTCTTGAATGTCTTTACTAGTCTCTACTTTCATAATGAATTCCTCATTTCCTTGCATTTTTCATAGAAAATTGCTTATGCAACTAATCCTGTTTAAACCTATATTTAATTTTACTTCATATTAAGATTGTTTTTTCCTATGTTTACAGACTGTAAACCTCTTGAGAGCAGAAGGCCATGAATTATTCTCCTCTGTATTATTTAGAACAGTGCCTTACACAAACTGGCATTAAATATACATTTGCTTATTGAGTCAGTAAATGTCAATAAATTTAAGTTTGAAGAGAGCTTTATTTACTTTCATGGAGAGAAACACATTTAAATTCTAGAATTTTGTAATAATAAAACACTGAATTTACTCAGAGCCTGAGTAAATTTTTTCTTTAGGTTGTACACCCTTCTTTCTTTAATTTTTTTAATTTTCACAACCCCAAGTGTTTATTCTAGAGTAGGAGAATATATTTCATTTTCAAACTTTCCATGAATGATCTTTCACTTGAATTATATTCTGAATTAAATAGCATTAAATATTTCTTGTCTGAGTTATGTGACTAGCTTCTGTGATTTCACCATGTTAAGTTAATACAGGGACATATAGGAGACATAGGGGATTAATGAAAAATGAAAACTTGACCCATAATGATTAACAGTAATAACCATATGTTCTTCATCACTCTGTCTCTTCTCCCCCCACCCCCAACTCTGGAGTTCAGAATGCTACATAATTAAATGTAATATTAAAAGAGAAAAATAAGGCTTCCCTGGTGGTGCAGTGGTTGAGAGTCCACCTGCCAATGCAGGGGACACGGGTTCATGCCCCGGTCCGGGAAGATCCCGCATGCCGCGGAGCGGCGGGGCCCATGAGCCATGGCCACTGAGCCTGCACGTCTGGAGCCTGTGGTCCACAACAGGAGAGGCCCGCGTATTGCAAAAAAAAAAAAAAAAAAAAAAAGAGAGAGAAAAATAATATCATAAAATACAAGTTCAAATACTCAGGAAAAGTCCCAGCGGGCATCATCTTCTTTATTTTGTCAAAAGTGCTAACAGCAAGAACAACATCAATAAAAGAAACCCAAAAAGATAAGCTGAAGGCAGTGCTGACAATAATGAAAAGAAAGAACACAGCGTTCAGGGAGTGGTATTAAGGACCCTAGGTATCTATGGGTTTGGGGATGAAGAAAAATGATCAATGCAAAATTCTTAAAGGGATAAGGGATGTAAAGCCAAAGTTTTCCTAGGTCATTTTGTCCTTCTTCAACTGTCCCATGAAAATAATTCAGTTATGAACATAAAGAGCAATAAACCGAGTCATTCCTTCAACTCAACTCCGAAAAGAATCCAATCAAAAATTAACTGTATTCGATAGCCTCATCCACCAGAGGGCAGACAGCAGAAGCAAGAAGAACTACAATCCTGCAGCCTGTGGAACAAAAACCACATTCACAGAAAGATAGACAAGATGAAAAGGCAGAGAGCTATGTACCAGATGAAGGAACAAGATAAAACCCCAGAAAAACAACTAAATGAAGCCTTGGGAAAAGAATGGAGGCAAAGATCGAGAAGATGCAAGAAATGTTTAACAAAGACCTAGAAGAATTAAAGAACAAAAAAACAGAGATGAACAATACAATAATTGAAATGAAAACTACACTAGAAGGAAGCAATAGCAGAATAACTGAGGCAAAAGAATGGATAAGTAACCTGGAAGACAGAATGGTGGAATTCACTGCTGCAGAACACACTAAAGAAAAAAGAATGAAAAGAAATGAAGACAGCCTAAGAGACCTCAGGGACAACATTAAACGCAAAAATATTCGCATTATAGTCGTCCAAGAAGGAGAAGAGAGAGAGAAAGGATCAGAGAAAATATTTGAGGAGATTATAGTCGAAAACTTCCCTAACATGGGAAAGGAAATAGCCACCGAAGTCCAGGAAGTGCAGCGAGTCCCATACAGGATAAACCCAAGGAGAAACAGGCCGAGACACATAGTAATCAAATTGGCAAAAATTAAAGAAAAAGAAAAAATATTGAAAGCAGCAAGGGAAAAACGACAAATAACATAAGAGGAAACTCCCATAAGGTAAACAGCTGACTTCTCAGCAGAAACTCTACAAGCCGGAAAGGAATGGCATGATATACTTAAAGTGATGAAAGGGAAGAACCTACAACCAAGATTACTCTACCCAGCAATGATCTCATTGAGATTCTATGGAGAAATCAAAAGCTTTACAGACAAGCAAAAGCTAAGAGAATTCAGCACCACTAAACCAGCTCTACAACAAATGTAAAGGAACTTGTCTAAGTGGGAAACACAAGGGAAGAAAAGGACGTACAAAAACAAACCCAAAACAATTAAGAAAATGGTCATAGGAACATACCTATTAATAATTACCTTAAACGTGAATGGATTAAATGCTCCAACCAAAACAAACAGGCTTGCTGAATGGATACAAAAACAAGACCCATATATATGCTGTCTACAAGAGACCCACTTCAGACCTAGGGACACATACAGACTGAAAGTGAGGGGATGGAAAAAGATATTCCATGCAAATGGAAATCAAAAGAAAGCTGGAGTAGCTATACTCATATCAGATAAAATAGACTTTAAAATAAAGAATGTTACAAGAGACAAGGAAAGACACTGCATAATGATCAAGGGATCAATCCAAGAAGAAGATATAGCAATTATAAATATATATACACCCAACATACGAGCACCTCAATACATAAGGCATCTGCTAAGAGCTATAAAAGAGGAAATTGACAGTAACACAATAATAGTGGGAGACTTTAACACCTCACTTACACCAATGGACAGATCATCCAAAATGAAAATAAATAAGGAAACAGAAGCTTTAAATGACACAATAGACCAGATAGATTTAATTGATATTTATAGGACATTCCATCCAAAAAAAGCAGATTACACTTTCTTCTCAAGTGTGCACGGAACATTCTCCAGGATAGATCACATCTTCGGTCACAAATCAAGGCTTGGTAAATTTAAGAAAATTGAAATCATATCAAGCATCTTTTCGGACCACAACACTATGAGATTAGAAATGAATTAGAGGGAAAAAAAACGTAAAAAACACAAACACATGGAGGCTAAACAATACGTTACTAAATAACCAAGAAATCACTGAAAAATCAAAGAGGAAATCAAAAAATACCTGGAGATAAATGACAATGAAAACATGACGATCCAAAACCTATGAGGTGCAACAAAACCAGTTCTAAGAGGGAAGTTTATAGCTATACAAGCTTACCTCAAGAAACAAGAAAAATCGCAAATAAACAATCTAACCTTACACCTAAAGGAACTAGAGAATGAAGAACAAACAAAACCCAAAGTTAGCAGAAGTAAAGAAATAATAAGGATCAGAGCAGAAATAAATGAAATCGAAACAAAGAAAACAATAGCAAAGATCAATAAAAGTAAAAGCTGGTTCTTTGAGAAGATAAACAAAATTGATAAACCATTAGCCAGACTCATCAAGAAAAAGAGGGAGAGGACTCAACTCAATAAAATTAGAAATGAGAAAGGAGAAGTTAGATACCGCAGAAATACAATGCATCCTAAGAGACTGCTACAAGCAACTCTATGCCAATAAAATGGACAACCTGGAAGAAATGGACAAATTCTTAGAAAGGTATAACCTTCCAAGACTGAACCAGGAAGAAA
>NC_041234.1:98938962-98949293 GCF_002837175.3 Physeter macrocephalus
TTTGACAAAATTCAACACCCATTTATGATAAAAACTCTCCAGAAAGTGGGCATAGAGGGAACCTACTTCAACATAATAAAGGCCATATATGACAAACCCACAGCAAACATCATTCTCAATGGTGAAAAACTGAAAGCATTTCCTCTAAGATCAGGAACAAGACAAGGATGTCCACTCTCACCACTATTATTCAACATAGTTTTGGAAGTCCTAGCCATGGCAATCAGAGAAGAAAAAGAAATAAAAGGAATACAAATTGGAAAAGAAGAAGTAAAACTGTCACTGTTTGCAGATGACATACTATACATAGAGAATCATAAAAATGCCACCCAAAACCCACTAGAGCTAATCAATGAATTTCGTAAAGTTGCAGGATACAAAATTAATGCACAGAAATCTCTTGCATTCCTATACACTAATGATGAAAAATCTGAGAGAGAAATTTTGGAAACACTCCCATTTACCAATGCAACAAAAAGCGTAAAATACCTAGGAATAAACCTACCTAGGGAGACAAAAAACCTGTATGCAGGAAACTATAAGACACTGATGAAGGAAATTAAAATGATACCAACAAGGAACTAGAACAAAAAAATCTTAAAATTTGTATGAAGACACGAAAGACCCCGAATAGCCAAAGCAGTCTTGAGGGAAAACAATGGAGCTGCAGGAATCAGACTCCCTGACTTCAGACTAAACTACAAAGCTACAGTCATCAAGACACTATGGTACTGGCACAAAAACGGAAACATAGATGAATGGCACAAGATAGAAAGCCTAGAGATAAACCCACGCACCTATGGTTAACTAATCTATGACAAAGGAGGCAAAGATATACAATGGAGAAAAGACAGCCTCTTCAATAAGTGGTGGTGGGAAAACTGGAAAGCTACATGTAAAAGAATGAAATTAGAACACTCCCTAACACCATACACAAAAATAAACTCAAAGTGGATTAAAGACCTAAATGTAAGACTGGACACTACCAAACTCTTAGAGGAAAACATAGGAAGAACACTCTTTGACATAAATCACAGCAAGATCTTTTTTGATCCATCTCCTAGAGTAATGGAAATTAAAAAAAATAAACAAATGGCAGAATGGGAGAAAATATTTGCAAATGAATCAATGGACAAAGGATTAATCTCCAAAATATATAAACAGCTCATGCAGCTCAATATTAAAGAAACAAACAACCCAATCCAAAAATGGGCAGAAGACCTAAATAGACATTTGTCCAAAGAAGACATACAGATGGCCAAAAGCACATGAAAGCTGCTCAACATCACTAATTATTAGAGAAATGCAAATCAAAACTACCATGAAGTATCACCTCACACCAGGTAGAATGGGTATCCTCAGAAAATCTACCAACAATAAATGCTGGAGAGGGTGTGGAGAAAAGGGAACCCTCTTGCACTGTTGGTAGGAATGTAAATTAGTACAACCACTATGGAGAACTGTATGGAGCTTCCTTAAAAAAACTAAAAATAGAATTACCATATGACCCAGCAATCCCACTACTGGGCATATACCCAGAGAAAACCATAAAACCATATTCCTAGGTCCCATTTTGTTTATGTGGATGGATCTAAAGACTGTCATACAGAGTGAAGTAAGTCAGAAAGAGAAAAACAAATATCGTATATTAATGCATGTGTGTGGAACCTAGAAATATGGTACAGATGAACTGGTTTGCAGGGCAGAAGCTGAGACACAGATGTAGAGAACAAAATTATGGACACCAAGGGGGAAATACCGTGGTGGGGTGGGGATGGTGGTGTGCTGAATTGGGCGATTGGGATTGACATGTATACACTGATGTGTATAAAATTGATGACTAATAAGAACATGCAGTATAAAAAACAAACCAAAAAAACAACTAATACTAAACTTTCTTTGGGTTAGTTGTATGGAAATATGTTAATATAAATGTTTCAGACATTACATGAAATTTCTAAAAATCTTATATGTTCTGGTATAATGCTATGTCATAATTCTAGTTATTACTTTAAAATGTATATCTCAGAAATAACTAAATTTCCTTGTCAATTGCATTATTATGAACTTTCATCAAATCTTTAACTGTGGTCATTTTTAAGTCTTTTGTCATTTATAGACAGTTCTGGGTGTACTCTGATGCTTTTGCAAAAATGTTCCTATAAAAGGGTTTCATCTTCAAGGAATTCATGGAAAAGACTCTGACAAGTACAGATTTCTGGTAACTTACTATACTGCTGAACTGAATGAATAAGCATTTTCAGAACTCTAATGGAAAACTGATGAATTCATAAAAGTGCTAACAAAAGATCAAGATGAAAAAAAATTAATTACATGGGACTGAGTGAACTCATGAGGATGATTATAATTTTTGTTACTGTTTGAATAAAAAAAAAAATACCACAAGGACTCAGAGGCAAAAAATATATAAAAAAAAATTAGCTGTAAAACATAAATTCAAATTTTGAATACACAATACCCAACAGACATTAGTAAAAATAAATGGCATACTTTCTACAGTCATCATACATTGAAGTGATATAAAACCAGACAGAATATTCTAGGAAAGATAGCTAACAAAACTTACACTTTACACACTTTGATTCTCTACTCCTCAAATATGCTTCACAGAGAATCATTACAAGTCCCATGTGTGATAAGCTCATTTTCCCTTATAACTCTGTCCAAAACCCCCAAGCCACCAAAATACACCATGGTTCCCAAACTCTAAGAGCCTAAGATTAAAATTTAAAAAACAAACCAAATAAAAACAACAATAACAACATCAACAAAACACTTTGCAAAATTCTTTTTTTTGAAGAAAGGACATTTCCCAAGATGAAAAAATTTTCCCACTGAGTATACAAACATTGGTCCCAAAGTGCCAGCATGCTGAAGCCCTGGGAAGGCTGTCCCGGCAGCAAAATAAAATCTCTCATCTCCCTGTGGGTCACAGAACATAAATAACACCAACACAGCACTAATAAGTGGACTCATTTACCCTTTGCTGTGGCTTTCAGGAAACCTTTCATCAAATTTATTGCCAGAGCTGCTGCACATTATTGTGTTCTTTATTAGGCATTCTTCTCCCTGAAGATTAATTCAGGACTTTATGAAGCTGCGTGTTCCAGAGTAATAGATGATTGCAAGTAAGTTAAGAGGTGTCACATTCACATCACTATAGACACACCAAATTGTGGTCAAATATCTGATGACATTCTTATCATAGTATATTGGCTTAAAGTTGACATGACAACTCTCTTTTTGGACCAGTGCCAAAATGGGAATATTTAGGGACATTCAGTTTCAAAGAAGATGGATAATGCAGAATAAAAACAGTTGTAGTATGTTCCCTCAGCTACATCTATAAGATGACTATACTGTACAAATTTTAGAAAAGTATTCTGTCAAATCACAGGGTCTTGCTTCTCATCTCCCTCATATTATCTTTGCCAAAAAACAGGACTGAACTGATAAAAGTATATGTTTTATATATTTTTCTATGACCTAACTTCTATGGAAATGAATTAACACTGGTTTAACTTATACATATAAAACCAGCTTTGAATTTACAATAACATGCTGACATAAATAAAACTTTGAATTTGTTTACATGACTTCAAATTGAATCTATCCTTCCATCCATCCATCCATTCAGTAACTATTAAGTGCCTACTATCTGTTAGGCACTCTTCCAGATACCAGGGGAAAAAAGCTAAGTTGAGTTGCTGGTTTAAGGTCTATGTAATAAACAAGTTGAAGGTTGATTAAATTGACCATTTAAATATTATTCAAGTATCTTTGCAAACAGAGCTGTATCTAAATCACAAAGCATAATGTCAAATAGACATTTAGTAAATTCCAGTTAGCATATTCAGCATAGAGAAGCCATCTGTGTTATCTACACCTCAAAGTGGACTCTTGATAATGTTGCTTGGTCAAATGTATTGAACACTCAAATTGCCTGTTTTTGTTTTTAAATGCTTCGGATATCTGAACTCCATGTCAAAATGGTGTTTATACAGTTTTACTAAGATTAATATCTATAGGGCATGCTCTTCATCTGTAGTGCAAATAAAAACAGCATGTACTTCTCAAAGCACTTACCATGTGTCAGACACAGTTTTAAGTTCCTTGTATATTAATCAATGACTCTATGAGTTAGGTACTTTTTCCTTCATTTTACAGAGGAGGAAAAATGAGTTAGAAGTTCACACAGCTAGTGAGAGGCAAAGGCAGGACTACATAGTAGGCAGAGGCAGAATTGTTAGACCTTATGTTATGAGAGAGAGAAAGAAGGGAGAAAATTTCCTATATTGTAGTTTGGTTTGGTAACTTTGAACTATAAACCTTAAATATCTCCTGAATTACCTGCAGTCATGATTTCTTGAGAGCTTATTCAAGGTGCCCTGTACTTAAAGGCATTCATTTGGAATGGAAGTAGAAATCTTGTTTTTTAACCATTCTCCTGAAAAAGATTTCTGTACAATTGTCAATGGTGGAGGGCATGGAGTTTTAAATATGTCAGCTTTCCTAACTAAATGGATACAGTGATGGCTCTGTAATTCTAAAATTCGAAGATTCATTCACTCACAATTAGAAAAATAGCACCTGGTAGTGAAAATTATGACCACAGAGATAATACAAAATAAAAAGTATAATTAAGGTGTCCAGAAATGGACTGTCATTAATTAGTTTGAAACAAAGTCTTCATTATTTTTCTTGATTTGGCTTCACCAGTTATAGTGGGCAACACAAACTGGTTGGTTGTGGGGTTTTTTAGAATTATTATTTTAAAAGTTTCTTTCTGTAAGCCATTTTCCCCTACAAAAAAAATGTTCCATTGTTTCTAGAGCAGTTTGTTCACTGCCCAACAGGAAATAAATAATAAGCCTGGACTCTCATGTTAAAAATAATGCAACTATATAGAACTAGGCTATTTCTACATGGAAATATACTGGATCAATAACTGAAAAGCCTAAATAAGTCTACTCTTTTAATCTTTGTTTCCAGATTTACCTACAGGTTTCCCTCATATTACTCCCACTGTAGTGTGAAAAGTTCTTTAGGCTATACCATTCTAACTAGTTGTTTAAAAGCTTTTCTTGGACAGGGTTACTAGAAGAAGATTCTTGCTACACTATGAATAGAGTAGGGTCCCTTTTAGCTTTATATTAGTATTATTATTTAGTTAGTATTTTCAGCTATTTATGGATCAAGGTAGGAAAATTTGGAAAACTTTTTTAAAAGGCTTGCATATTTTAGATCCAACTACATATTTGCATATTCTTAGGGTGTCAGATATTTCTCCAAGCCTGTAGTGACACAGCAAAAATCAAAAGCAAGCAAACAAATAAAATCTTAGAAATCCTGGAAAAGAGGACATATTTTTATAAAGGCCTAAAAGTTATTCTTATTGATAAAACTATCCTTTGGATATAACATTATAAAGGTCTGAAATGTGTGAAGCAGCAACAAGATTTTAGAGATTCATATGCAGAAATGGAGAATATAGAAATCAGTTGTTATACTAACTCTTAATTGCTATGGCAAATGAGTTAATCAAATCATGTCCACTAAATTGAAATAGGCATTTGATAATAACTCATCACTTTTGTCCTTCAAAAGGAAGAAGAAGACATATGCTACTTGACTTGTGGAATGGCAAAGTAAGGAGCTCAGCAGAAAGCAGTGATGAAACTGGACAAATTTATCAAAACCACATATTTCAGGACTCTGGAAATTGACCAAAGGCATATAACATATTAAGAAAAGTTTATTCAAGAAAAACAACTAAACCTTAATAAAGACAATGGGAGTATATAGCATTTTAACCTGGGGCTGCACCAATCTTCAAGCCCCAGATCCATTTTTGATAGCTCTACAAGTGCAAAGTAGCCTATGAGGACTTGGCAGTCTCATGCTGGAAGGCAGCTCTCTTGATTTAGAGCAAAGAGAATAAAAACTCATGCCCAGAGGTATTGTCAAAGCCAACTGTAATCTTGCTGACAAACAATCAGGGAAGGCTATTCATCCCTAGCTGAACATGAAGCTTTGTGTACCCAGAAAGAACTGACTTTACAAGGACTGACTGATTCACTGACTGAAATTAAAATGTCTACCCCCGTCAACACTCAGATACATTAGCAAAGTGTGGAAATCTTATTAACTTAAAAAGCTTAAATGTAATGTTTGAGCAATCACTGATTTGTCATTAAGTTATGCTGATCCAGAGGTAACCTCTATGAAAACAGTATTAAAAATAAAAGCAACAAAATACTTTTAAAAAAATAGAGCAGAGACATCAATGACCACACAGTACATGGAATACAGACATACAGAATTAACCTAAGCAAGATACCAAACAAATAGATCAAACAAAGAAAAACTAGTAACAACAACCAAAAGTCCATAGAAGGGATCCAAATCCATAGATACTAAGCTAAATTTTCTAAGATAATCAACTTCCAACAAAAATTTACATGACATGCAAAGAAATAGGAAAATATGACCCATACTCATGGGGAAAAAAAGCAGTCAGGAGCAACTGTCACTAATGGTGTCCAGATGTTGAACTTAGTAGAAAAAGACTTCAAAGCATCTATTATAAATGTGTTCAAAGAAATAAAGAAAACTATGCTTTAAAAATTAAGGGAACATGTTTTGACAATGACTCAATAAAGAATATGAATATAAATATAAAATTTATTTTTAAAAATACCAAATGGAAATTTTATATTTGAATAGTACAGTAACTGAAATGAGAAATTCACTAGAATGGTTCAATAGCATATTTGAGCTGACAGTGTAAAGAATCACTGGAGTTGATGATAAATCAATAAAGAGTATCTAATCTAAGGAACAGAAAAAACAGAGACATGAACAGAGCCTCAGAGACCTGCGGACAACTCAAACCATATCATCATATGCATAATGAAATTCTTAGAATGAGAAGAATGGCAGAAATAATATTTGGAAAAATAACAACCAAAATATTTACAAATTTGAGGAGAAATATTAAACTACACATCCAAGAAACTCAACTGAATCAAAATAGTATAAACATAAAGAGACTCATGCCTAGAGACATGTAAGTAAGGGATTGAAAGACAAAGACACAGGGACCTTATAAAACAACTATACTCCAATAAAAATTAAAAAAAAAAAAAAAAAAGACACAAGGACTTCCCTGATGGTCCAGTGGTTAAGACTCCACACTTTGACTGCAGGGGGCATGGGTTTGATCCCTGGTCAGGGAAGTAAGATCCCACATGCCACGTGACCAAAAAAAAAGAAAAGAAAAAAAAGAAAGAAAAAAGAAAGACAAAGGCACAGAGAAGCTCTTAAAGTGGTGAGAGAAAAAAAAAACTTATTACATGCCAAAGTAAGATTAACAGCTTACTTCTAATCAGGAACAATGGAGGCCAGAAGCAGTGGGTTGGCATAGTCAATGTACAGGAAGAAAAATATTGCCTATATCCAGCAAAATTTTCTTTCAAAAACGAAGATGCAAAGAAGACATTCCTACATAAACACAGATTGAAAGAATGTGTACCTACCAGATCTCCTCTGCAAAATATACTAAAGGAAGTCCTTCAAGATGAAAAGAAACAGCATGACACAAAGACATAAAGAGCACTGGTAAAGGAAAACATGTAAATATAAAAGAGTGCAAATGTATATTTTACTTTTTTCTTCTCATAATTATTTGTAATGACAATTGCATGAAGAAATAATTTAAAAACTATATTATTGGCTTTATAACATATAAAGATATATATGACAATAACACAGAGGAGTGTGGTGAGAATAGAGCTACAATGGAGAAAATTATATACATTTACTGAAATTAAGTTGGCATCAATCTAAAGTAGATTGTAATAAGTAAAAAATGAATATTGTAAGCTACTATGTCCTAAACTGTGCCCCACCCCCCAAATTCATGTGTTAAAGCCCTAACCCCAATTTGACTGTATTTGGAGATAGGGAAGTGATTTTAGGAACGATTGCGGTTAAATGAGATAATAAGAGTGGGGTCCTAACCCAGGAGGATTGGTGGCCTTAAAAGAAGATGGGAGAGATATTTCTCTCTGTCTCCATGTGCACACACTGAGGAAAGACCATGTGAACACACAGTGAGAGAGTGGCTGTGTGCAAGCCAGGAAGAATGCTCTCCCCAGAACCCAAACATGCAGGCATCCTGATCTCAGACTTGTACACTCCAGAACTATGAGAAAATAGATTTCTATTGTTTAAGCTACTCAGCGGTATTTTGTTATAACAGCCTAAGCCAGCTAAGACATACACTATAGTAACCTTAAGAAAAATAACTGAAAAAAATAGTAAAAGCAAACAAATAGCAAATTAAATTGGAATTAAAGTATCACAGCAAAAATAATCTATGCAACAAAATGGAAGTCAGTGAAAGAGAAAATGTAGCAACAAAAGGATGTATAATATATAGAAAACAAACAGTAAAATACAGACATAAATTCTCAACAAAATACTATCAAGGTGAATCCACAAAATGTTTTAAAAAATTACTTAGAACGACCAGTTATCCCTGGAATACGAGGTTGTTTTAGCCTCAAAAAATTAATGTAATATACTTTATTAATAGAAAAAAAGGACAAAACCACATTATTTTCTTAATAAAGAGAAAAAAAGCATTTGACAAAATCTGACACTAATTCATAATAAAAACCCTCAACTAACTAGTAAAGAAAGGAAACTTGGTTAACCCAATAAAAGGCATCTATTAAAAACTTAAAACCAACATCATGCTTAATGGTGAAAGACTGGTTGCATGCTGTCTAAGGTTGAGAAAAAAACAAAGATGACAAAGATGTCTGCTTCTGCCACTTCTATTCAACATTGTAATGGTGATTTTAGTCAGTCCAATAAGGAAAAAAAAAAGAGACAGGAAAATAAAAAGCATGCAGATTAGAAAGAAAAAAACAAAAAAAACTTCATTGGGATGATTCTGTATATAAAAAACTCTAGAAAAAATACACTCTTATACACACACACAGACACACACACAATTAGAACTAAAACATACATTTAGAAAAGTTTCAGGATACAAGAACAATGTATAAAAATCAAATGTATTTCTATATACTAGCAATAGCCTATCTGAAAATAAAAATAGGAAAATAATTTCATTCAAAATATCATGAAAAAGAAAAAATACTTAGAAATAAACTTAACAAAAGAGCTGATAGATTTATATGCTGAAAGTTACAAAACATTGCTGAGAGAAATTAAAGATGATCTCAATGGAAGGAGAGAAAATTCATGTTTCTTATTTAGAAGCTCACATTGTGAAAATGGGAATTCTACTCAAATCAATCTACAGATTAAAAGTGATCCTTATCAAATGAAGTTACAGAAACCTGCAGAGTAGGGAAATCAAAACTCTATCCGTTCACAAACACAATGAATAAGCTGGAAAACTGTCAGAATCAAGTTACTCAGAACTCGGGAATTCAATCAAAAACTTACAACAGCCAGGGCAGTGCTTAATGAAGAAAAAGAACGTGATGATTTCAAGTAAGAAAGCTCTGTGACATTTTAACTTACCCTGTTAACATCCCCCATTCTGCATTCTACTTTGAAGATAACCACCTATATTCCTATTGCAGAATACAGGTATCAGAGGAAGTCATAAAGAACTTATTCTCAAAGAATTCTGGTTCTGTGTTTTGATCTGTCTGGTGGCTCCCTAAGAGATGGGCCAAAGGGATTAAACTAATTTTTCCTGCCACAAAGCCCTCCCAAGGCTGAGGCAGCATTCTGGGCAGCATTAAAGTAAATTTAGTAGCCACTGTTGCTAGGGGCAAAGGATAACAGTCAGAATAGGAAATAGACCAAAAAGCTTGGGAAGAAAGAGGATAGAAAAAGACATGCTTCCAGGAATAAGAGCTTTGAAAAACACCTGCATATCCCAAGGAATGTAGATGGCCATAGGCATGTCCAGTGACAGAGACATGCTCACAAAAGACCTGAGAGGACACTAAGCACTCAACTCTGACTTACCTTACCATGCAAGAAGCAAGTAATGGCTAAGGCAGAGTTGTAAACTCCCTGGCTAACTGCTTGGTTAAGCATTAAGGAATTCCTCAATACAGACCCAATCTGCAAACACTAGGAGAGTTCTATTTTTAACTGTCCTTTTGTTTTCCTTCTCTCTCTTTTCTTTTTCTTTTCTTTTTTTTTTTTTTTTTTTTTGCGGTACGCGGGCCTCTCACTGCTGTGGCCTCTCCCATTGCGGAGCACAGGCTCCGGACGCACAGGCTCAGTGGCCATGGCTCACGGGCCTAGCCGCTCCG
>NC_041234.1:98949332-98962487 GCF_002837175.3 Physeter macrocephalus
TTCCCAGACCGGGGCACGAACCTGTGTCCCCTGCATCGGCAGGCAGACTCTCAACCACTGTGCCACCAGGGAAGCCCCTCTCTTTTCTTTTTTTTTTTCCTTCTCTTCTCCTCTCTTCTTTTCTTCCTTCCTTTCCTCTCCTTCCTTTCTTCTTCCTTTCTTCCTTCCTTCCTTCCTTCCTTCCTTCCTTTCTCTCTCTCTCTCTCTCTCTCTCTTTCTTTCTTTCTTTCTTTCTTTCTTTCTTTCTTTCCTTTCTTTCTTCCAGGAGTATCAAGTAATCTGTCAAATCACTAGCTGATACTAAACTAACGGGACAGATCCTTCAGTGGCTGCATTCAATAAAGACTACAGATTTTACAAAATTAATACAGAAATTTCACTAAACAAACAAACAGACACCCAACAATCACAAAACAGCATATAACAGCCCAGGAGAAAGGGGAGAATTTAATTTCTAGAACACCTACTGAACGCTGGCAGAACACTTCAGAATTTGAAAAGTCAAGAAACTCCCCACGTACCTGGGTAGAGTAAAAGAAAAAACAAAAAACAGAGACAAAAGAATTGGGATGTGACCTGCACCTCTGGGAGGGAGCTGTGAGCTGAGGCTCCGGCTTCGGAGGTCAGATCACAGGGAGAGGACTGGGGTTGGCTGCGTGAACACAGACTGAAGGGGCTAATGCGCCACAGCTAGCCGGGAGGGAGTCCGGGAAAAAGAGTAGAGTAGACCTACCCTATAAGAAATGCTATAGAGTCCTTCCAACTGAAATGAAATGGCACTAGACAGTAACTTGGAGACATATGAAGAAATAAAGAACACTCATAAAGATAACTATAGGTAAATATCAAAAGCTACTATTATAATATTTTGGGATTGTAACTCCTCTTTTTTTCTATATAAATTAAAAGACAAATGCATAAAATTAATTATTAATCTATATTAATGGACACACAAAGAATAAAATAATTTGTGATAATAACATAAAAAGGGAGGGATGGACCTATATATGAGCAAATTTTGTGTATATTAGTTGCTATTAATTCAAATTATAAATAGATATAAAATAATTTAGGTTAAAAATTAAGATATTAATTTTAACCTCAAAGTACCCAGTAAGGAAAAAAATTAACATACAGTAAAAGAAATGAGAAGGGAATTAAAACTGCACACTTGAAAAAAATAGATACACAAGAAAGATAGTAATACAGAAATTGGGGAACAAAAAGGGTGTGACATATAGAAAACAAATAGAAAAAGGGAAGAGTGGATACTTGTCAGTAATACCTTAAATATAAATTGATAATATCCTCCAATTAAAAAGGAGAGATTGGTAGAAAAGAGAATGTACATTATTTGTCAGACTCTTTCATATCCATTATCTGATTTGATCCTGACATGTCTCCTGCAAATTTGGCATTATTATCACTATTTGAGAACTGAGGAAACTGAGGTTTACAGGCTGAGCAACTGGCCAAGATAAAATAGATAGTAGGATTTGAACCCAGGTCTGCCTGATCCCACCCACTATACTGTTGAAATGTTTATTTGAAAAATGGAATTTATTGAGGCAGGAGAATGAGATAAAATTCCTGATGCCCAATCTGCATCAGGATTTTCTGGGGAGTTTCTAGGCATTATAATTTTTTAGAGCACCGAAGGCGGTTCCAATGTGCATCCAGAGTTGAGAATGACTGCCAAAAGAGAAGTTGAGAGAATATAGGTCTGGGAATCAGGATGCTATGCTTTAGTTTGCTCTCACTGTCACTAATTTTCCCTGTGACATCTGGTAACTCACCCAGCCATGTTGCCATGGAGCTTACATATTAAAGGGGGAAGGCAGAAAATAAAAGTTAAATATGTAATCGATATAGTATGGCAGAAAGTTACAAGTGTATGCAGAAAAATAGAGCATGGTTAGGGGACTCACGGTGTGGAATCAAGGCAGAGCAGGACAAGGGGAATAGTGATTTCATTTAAATAGGAAGGTCACAGAGATCTCACAGAAAAGGTAAATATATATAAAAATGTTGGAAATGTATAAAGCATTATATGAGACTATAAGATGGTTTTATATGACAGTTCTAGATTCTTGATCCAAAAAGGAAAACAAAAGCTACATGCTTATTCTCATTGAAACATATTAGCTATTGAAGAAGATGATATTTATGTTATAACTTCACAATGTTAATCAATTTGACTTTTTAAAACCACTCTGTTGACCAATTTTCCCCAGTTGTTTGAACCTGGCATGATTAATGCTAACATAATGCTTGCTATATAGTGCCTTCCAAACCCAAGCAATTAGTTTGGTCTATCCAGTCCCCAATTAAGTGAAGACAAAAATTGGACAAAATGATTATCTGATCATGCTTTAAAATGGTAAGTTCACTATCCCACTATGGCTATGCTATGACAATATATTCTGCTAATATTTTATAATACACTTAGTGCTATTTTCTGGCCTTATAGCTTCTGACCATGTCCATATGCCATTGCACTCAAATAACATTGTGAGATAATAAAAATGTGTTAGCTACAGTGTTGTCAACGGATTTTACTATTCATTATTCTCCTTTGTGTGCTACTCCAAGTTTCTGTATTTTAATAGAGTCCATCAATTTCTGTATACCTTATGCATAATTATAATCATATTGTGAGGTTTCTGAATTGATAGTACAACATTTACTGCCATGTGCTTAAAAAGCAAAAGAGTGTCTTTTTTAATTTGCCTTGTTGTTTTCAGAATTCTAGCTTTTGTCCATTTGCCTTCTTCAAGTAAACCTTATGTTACTTATGTTAGCCATCTGGGTTCCCTGGTGTTCCCAGTCTACTCAGTGACCTTCAGAGAGATCAAAAAGTCGTGTTTATGCAGTTAATAGTGGACACGGGTTTAGCTACAGGCTAATATTCTGAGTGGCCTTTAAGGCTGGCTGTCTGGCTTCCGAAGTGAAGTAATCCTGATGGGGGAGAGCCATCTGTTACCCCTGAGCTTTTTTCATATTGTTTTTCTTACCTGAAATTTCCTCCCTCATTCTTCTTGCTCATAGTGCTCTAGCCACTTGTTATTCCTCAAACATCTCAAATATGCTCCAGGCTTAGAACATTTACAGTTGCTGTTCCCTAGGCTTAGGAAACCCTTCCCGAGCTACCCACATGGCTAACTGTCTCACTTCATTTAACCTCATCAGAGAGACATTCATGCACATTTGATGGAAAATACTTCTATCCCCATCCTTTCACTCTGTCTCTTAACCAGGGCAGCTGGCTTGGTCATAGTCTACTGAGCTGTAATATTAAGAATTATATGCTGAATTATCTAATAGGCAGATATACATGCTAAGGGCACCAGAAAAACAGGGTCACCAAAACACTTTTTAAAATAATTTGGTATTATTAAGGTAGTCACCATGGGACTTCCTTAAACTCATTTTTAATTATATATCGGGAATGGGAATGGGGAATAATTTTCTTTTTAGTTCTTTGGATGCCTAAAGGTCTTACTCTTACCCTAGAACTATGTCACCGTTCTTTGACAAAATATATTCCATGCTAAGAGCAAGTAGCTAACATATGTCATACATCTTATTTAGCCACTCCAAGAATGAGCATATGCTGGTTGCTTTACCTTATAAGAGGAGCGCCCTCCCTCAAGATGAAAAAAAAATTAAAATACACTTTTCCCCCTGGCTTCCTTATTTTAAAGATACCATGTTCAGAATCTTGTTTTATTTTTTTTAAATTATGGTGGTAACCACAAATGCCAATCAGGCTCTAGTTAATCTTATTCTAGATTGATTTTGACGGTGACTTCTCAGGATAGAGCATATACTAACCCTGAGCCGAAAGAGAAGCTAAGTAACCTCTATCACTGTCTCTCTTAACTGTGCTTGTGTGCCCTATGATTCCAGAGGTTGTTGTTTAATAGTGAAAAGAAGAGAAATTGTGCAATTTAACGTTCTACGGACAATATGGCTAGAGCAGACACATAATCGTAGACTCTGTGAGGTACCTGATGCTTATGTAATTTTTCCCATTCTAAGGCACTGTCAATCCCACAGAATTTAGTCTCTTACGTTTCCCCCTTTTCATCACCATTCTTTGGAAGTATGTCACATATCACATTCTCCATCCTTTGAAACGTATGGTCTGGAACTATTCAACAGCTGCAATGCGATAATTCTGGGCTGCTGAGCACAACTGATTGGCACATTAAACTGCTAGGAGACTCTTATCTGGGGTAGACAGAATTCTTTCCAATGTAGTCCTAAGGGACCCTCCAGTAATGAAAAATAGTAATTCGAAGTCCTTCCTACCTGTCTGTTGCCAGGCAGTTCTAAATGAAGTCTAAATGAAAAACTATTGTTTTTCTTTTCCCACAACCCATATTAAAGCAAATCAAGGGTAAGCCAGTAGAGATTGGAGAATTTGACTAGACACCCTGATGTTAGCAATTTAAGAATTATTTCAAACTCTATTCATCCCCATATATAATACTATAGAGCAATTTCATGGATGCAGTCAAGTTATATTTTCTTAAACTTCTATCACTAACCTAGCTCATCAGTTTAAAAGAAAATCACACAGACCCATACACACAGACACATATGTGTAGTGATTATTTTTTAAATAAAAATTTAGCGTTATAAACCTGAAACGTATTATTAAATCCAATGGAACTTTTCATGTTTCCCCACCCACACTCTATCCAGCCAAATCTGAACACATTTTGGAGATGAGGACGTTCTAGCTAATTAAAATAAAATGAGACCCGATTCAAGATTCTGAGTGTAAAGACAGATATTTCTTCAAATAAAATTTGAAGAATTTACATTTGAAAATTTGAATCTTGTCATTAAAACATTGTAAACATCATATAGTCTTTAAAATTGATGAGTTTTTAGAATGAATAAATCTGCAGTTGAGTGGTAAACATTTCAATGGCAGTATTTCCAGAGATGAAAGAAAATGATGTTGGATTGGCTTGTGTACAAGAATTGTACATTAGTGTGCTCTAATTGCCTATGACATTCTTTTATTGCTTCTGACTAATTGTTACATAGAGTTGCTTTATACATCTAAAATCCTCCTAAATTCTATCTTTAGAGGTAGTTCCATGCTGCACTGACAAGTGATTGATGGATTTGTTGTAAAACACCTGAAAATTATAAGGCATTATTATTTGGAAACACCTATGAAGATATAGTACAATTATTTTTTTAATGCTTTATTATTTGACTAACTCAAATATTATTTCCTCCAGTTTCTCCTCTACCATTCTAGCTTAACGAATAATAATTTCCTGCATTAAACCAAATGGCTCTCCAGGGATGACTGTGTTGCTTTAAAAGTTCTTTAATGGAGGACAAAAGCTGAGATCTTTTTGATTACAAGTATTTCTTTACTTTATATAGTCCCTTCTCCTAGTTGAAGATTATATCAAATAATTGTTTTATTAAAATTTAAAGTACCTTATTTGGGTTTGCATTCCGCAAGGAACCCATGTGCCAAAACAACAATCCCTTAAAGATTCGACTGTGACTCAGTTTAATACTACTTTTCTATTTTGCAGGCTTAAGACAAGAATTTCAAATTAATGAGCTATCTTTAAGTTAAAGCTCTACACAGCCTCACATTCATAAGTCTGAAACTGTAGAGAAATCAACAGCCTTTAAGCTTTCTATTAGTAGTATATGACATGTACTCATAGCAGACCAACGACTCAAGATGGACAGCCTGAACAGCAAGAAGAAAAGGTATGAATGGAATACTAGAAGACGTTTTTATAAATTTCGAGAATAAAATCCCATGTTAATTTTATTTTCTATTACAAGTTTTTCATTCAAATGCAACATTCTATGTTGATGGCAAGATAAGTCTTTTAAAATGTATAATAGTTTGTGCTTTCTGGCATTTGGCAATTAACTCTGTCTCCAAACTGCACCTGGGAAAAAAGCTATCATTTTTAATCTTTGAATAGTTGCATTTCAGTCATAAGGACTAGGTTTATTTTCCAACCAACAGTATGATGGCAATAATATATTTAATGATTATTTAATCCATTATATTAAAATGTCTTGCTATTCATAGGCTTAAATTACTGGCACATACTGAGCACTATAATGTAAGTTCCTTTATATTCTTAACTGGGTTCTAATAAGTATACTTAAATTTTAATCTGTGAATGAATAAAGTGACATGGACATTTAAAAGGCCTCTCTCACATTTCATTTAGAAACAAAATAAAACTTTTTCGAAGTTCAAGGGCAAATAGTAATGGAGAAGCAATAAAAGTAGTGTGTGTCTTATGTTTTTAATACTTCTTTGCTTATTTATCTGTTTTCTTTTAAGTGAGTGAGTATGTTTGTATGGAGGGGGACTGACAAAGGCGCATGTGGTGCCATGATTATATCAATAAGGAAAATTAACCTTGGGAGGGTAAGTAACTTACTTATGACCACACAACCATTATGTGATAGAGCTGAGACTCAAAACCAGGTCTGTTCATTTCCAAAGCCCATGCTCTTCCTACTGTATAACATTGATTTGCCTTAAACTACGTGCTAACAATCTCAGACATGATGCGTTTAAATACAACTCCATAAAAAGAACACTTGCTTTAATAGGAAGCATATTTAGCAAGTGTTAGTTCCATCTCCCAACAACAGTAACATTAGTATCTGACATCTGTATAATTAGTTAAAACCATAGCCAAGGATTAAACATATCTTCTAGGTATTTATAACCTCCCCTTGGAGGGCTTAGAGCCAAGTAAGATCCTGGTGAGACTTAGGCCAATAAAAACTGAATCAATGAAATGAATTGAAAGAGCTTTCATAAGAGAAAGACAGATCCAATTCAGTTCTTACACTATTCAGAAGATCCTCAGAAAAACTCTAAGTATAGTCATTGGTATAGAATGTTGAATTTAAGAGAATGATGGACTGTGTCAAATAAAAAGCAAAAGTTTAACTCCTTGTCCTGAAAGGAAACATTTGTTGACAGACCCCCTACTGCAGTCAATAGAACAACCTTTGTTCTGTGCCATGATATGCAGAGTGCTCTAGTTAGGTACAATTAAGGTGAAACTCGTTTACCTTACAGCCTCTGTTTCTTCATTTTCTGCAATATATTTAAGTAACAGCGCTAAGGCTAAAACAATTCAACTATATAGCAATCAGTATTTATGATGAATGGAAAAAAGAAAACTTTCAAACTGAAGATAGTATATTAGAAGACATTATCTGGGGTCCAAGATACAACTCTAATTTCCTTAAAAGGAAAATTATAGCAATTAAGTTACAGCACATATATTTGTATATCAGCTACAACATAGTTAAAATGATTTATTCAGTTCACCAGGACTGATCTTAATAATCCATATGAATCTCTGTTATCATGCATTACTCTGTAACAATTGTTAAAACCCACAGAGGAGGACTTCCCTGGTGGTGCAGTGGATAAGAATCCTCCTGCCAGTGCAGAGGACACGGGTTCGAGCCCTGGTCCGGGAAGATCCCACATGCCGTGGAGCAACTAAGCCCATGTACCACCACTACTGAGCCTGTGCTCTAGAGCCCGCGAGCCACGACTACTGAGCCCACGTGCCACAACTACTGAAGCCCACGTGCCTAGAGCCTATGTTCCATAACAAGAGAAGCCACCGCAATGAGAAGCTTGTGCACCACAACAAAGATCCAACGCAGCCAAAAATAAATAAATAAATAAATTATTTTATTTTAAAAAAAGAAACCCACAGAGGCAAATCAGTATGGACAAAGGAGTGGGAAGCTTAACTTTTATAAGCAATGTGCTTAGATCATTTTGAGGGGCATATCTAGACAGAAATCAAAAGTCTAGTCCAAGTTAGGCCATACTATGATCCAGGCCTGGTTTTCCAGCTAGGTCAATCTTCTTATCCTTGTTCCCATGAATTTTCTCATCACACATCAATACAGTTTAAAAGATGGTACAGATTCTATTAGTAGTGTACCCAAAATCCTTTGCAAGTAAAATACTGTGTCATTTCATGACCCACTAATATATCAGACATAGCCTCGTGCTTTTAGCAAATCTTCTCTAGACTTTAGATGCCATGTGAGTAAAAGTCCAGTGAACCCACTATTGTAATCTCTTTTCTACAGCATATTTACAATAGTCACAATTTGACTACCTTAATACCCAGTGATCATCAAACTGTTTTATGTAATCCCAGCCCTCTGTGGAGGAGCCTTGGGATTGGCTTGAGTAGAAGAGGTGGTAAAGAGAGGAGGCAGGACTCCACATCCCTCCGTTGCTCCTGCTTCAACCAGACACTTCTCCTTTTTTGTTTGTTTTCAATACTGGAGTTCAAAGTAAGCCTTTTTTTTTTTTTTAAGGTCAACCGCAAAAATTGTTAGACAATTGCTCTTATAGCCTATGTGTATCTCTTCCATTACTAGTGTCAATCACAACCACTACTTTCTGATATAAAATTGATCCTATTTGTGGGTTTAATAGAGAAGGCTCAGGCAAGTAATTTCCATAATTTACTAGATGTTAAGAAATTATGTAATTATGCAATGGTTCTTCTCTAACCAAAAAAAAATTATCATAGTACATAATCACACAATTCTTTGTGGATAAGCTTAGCTGGACTCTATAGAATCACTAGTACAATTTAACATATTAGATTTACAAGACAGTTTTAACAAAGATCCAAGATTTAACTGAGCTAAGCAGAGCAAAGCAGCAATAATAAAAATCTCCATTTATAATATCTTGAGAGTTCCTTTCTGGGAGTAGCTGTGATGACTAATTTTATAAAACAGCTTGACCAGGCCATAGGGTGTTCAGATATTGGTAAAACATTATGCTGGATGTGTCTGTGAGGGTGTTTTTGGATGAGGCTAACATTTGAATGAGTAGACCAAGCAAAGCAGATTGCTTTCCCTAATGCAAAAAGGCTGAACATGCTTCTATCTTGGATAAAAGGGAGCTATTCCTTCCTGACCACTTGATCTGGGACATGGATCTTTTCCTGCCTGAGGACTAGAATTGAAACATCAGCCCTTCTTAGCTCTTGAGCCTGTTGGCTTTCAGACTGGAACTCACACCACCAGTTCACCTGGTTCATGGGCTTTTGGAATCAAACTGGAACTAAACTATTAGCTGTCCTGGTTCTCAAGCCTTTGGACTCAGACTGGAACTACAGCATCGGCTCTCCTATGTCTCCAATTGCCAACTACTCTAGAGAACCTTGCTTAATACAGTTCCTTTTACATAATTAAATTTTAGCTAAACTTCATCTAAGTAGGTCAGTGAAGTTCTAGCTCACGCAAAAGAGTAACAAGCCTTACGCTTCCAAAGTAAAACATGAAGTCACATCATCATTCATCTCTTTTTTTTAAGCAGTGTGTTATTGTATATAATGAATGAAAAACAGTTGGATAGGGTTTATTTAGTTCCACAGATCATGGATGTACAGCAAATAGAACTTAAAATAATCAGAAATTCAGCAGATTCTTTAGAGTTATTTGAGGAAAAATATTCAGTAAATCATGTTCACTTACAAGAAAAAGTCTTCAAAAATCATACTTTGCGTTTTTCCCTACTTCTAAGTTAAATTTTGATCATCCACTTGTAAATATTATGAATTTTATTTCAGCGTGATAAATATCCCATTCCTTCATTAATCCAATATATATTTATTGAGCAGCTTCTATATGTCCAACATTGTACTACATTGGGTACATACTGGTTAATAAAAAAGATATGATCTCTGCTTTTATGGGCCTTACAGTTCGGTGGGGGTGAAAGGCAATAAATAAGTAAACACACAAACCAAGAAAAGAATTTTTACTAACTGTGGAGAGAAGAGAGTAAATCACTATTTAAGAATCCTATTTATACTTGTCCTCACTCTTCATGTAAAAATACACTTAGCTCAAAGGCATTCACATAAAGGAAAAAAAAAAATTTTCTAATCATCTTATTTCCAACAATAGTGCAGGCCCCTGACGAAAATGAATCCTTGGTTTTAGTGACTTTGCCTTTCTGGCCCATACAGTTTCCCCAAAGCCTCCTCTTCGCAACTTTTGTTCACATACACTTTGCATGAAAATTACATTTTTGGCCCTATGTTATCTTAAGGGAGATAGATCACCTCTACCTACCACCTTTGAGAACTATGCCAGCAGCAGGCAGATTCCTCATAGGTTATAGTGAATAAACTGTAAGAAGAAAGGCTGTAAGAGGAAACCTACTCTAAAGGATGGCACAAATCTTTGTGGACCGAGTATTCTGCTGTTCACATAGTAGGGGACAAGAAGATGAACCAGAAAGGGATATTGTCTTCAAATGCCCCTATTATCTAGCAGGGGTAATAAAACAAAAAACAAAACAAACAAACAAAAACTACATGAACATATTATGCATAAAAAGAGGAGAACATTCCAGAAGAATTTTTCCTATCTGATGTTTTAGATGCCAAAATAGCAGAAACAAGGTAAAGGTGAACATCTCACTGCCCTCCCAACACCTTATAGTTGACACATATACATAAATAAAATAGTACTTCCTGTCCTTTCCTCTTCATTTTTGTTCCTTTCCATAATACCTAAAACTGACCTTCTTATACTTGATAATGCAATCCTATATTAACATAAAAATGTATTTTATTCATTTATTTAATTGCTATGTGCTAGGCTCTGAGCTGGAATTGGGGATACAGGGGTTTTGTGAGTACCTACACAGTAACTTTCAAGGATATTTTAGAAGCTCACTGTCTAGTGCTATGCTGTTCAATATGGTAGCCACTATATATGTGTGGCTACTAAGCAATCAAAATGTGGCTAGTCTGAATTGAGATGTGCTATAGTTATAAAAATACGTAACAGATTTTGAAGACAGTAAAAAAAAGAAATGTTAAATATCTCATTACTAATTTTATATACTGATAACATGTTGAAATAATAATTTGGACATAATTTAATAATATATATTAACATAACATCATTTCACCTTATTTTTTTTTTTTTTTTTTTACTTTTTAAGTGTCTCTGCTAGAAAATTTTAAATTACAAATGTGGCTTGTGTTATATTTCTATGGGACAGTACTGGTCTAATGGGAAGAACTGATAAATAATTATAATTAAGAGTGCCAAGTACTGGAATGGGGTGTATAGAAAAATTTCTCGACAGTAATTAAGACATCAAATATCTTACTCCATATTGCACTCATCTTTATTTTCTTTTTACTGCTACATAGTCATTTATGAAAGAAGACATAAGTACAAAATCCATGAAAGTTACTAGTGCTGTGCAGAGAGTCCCAAGAAAAAAGGAGGGAATCTTCATTAAAGATATTTATTTTGCAATTATCCTAAGTTAAACTGTCTATTTCTGGTAGTTTTGCTTGAGGATCCAATGTTTTCACTTATAATTTTCGTTTTTCATTTTTTGAACAAGTATAGTAATCATAGCTAAATTTGCTGTGCATTTTCTAGAATTATTACCAGACACTACAAAAATACTGCACTGTTGTTCATCCTCTCTCTCCCTCCCTCTCCTACCTGTTATTTAACATCTCACTCCAAACACGACTATACTTTTTAAATTTTAAGCATGCTAAAATACAACACCCCATTTAGTTTTCTCTCTCCCTCAACTTAGTCACATATCTTGTGCCCAACCTTGTTGGCTCCATTTAATTACTTCCCTATTACTCCTCAACGCATGTTGGCATCTACCTCCATCATGCTATTAAAAATGTTCTTGAAATCATCAATGATTTTCAGGTCCCTAAATTCAATTGAAACTTTCTGTCCTTATTTTACTCAACCTCCAGCATTACTGAATACTATAAATCACTCCCTCATTCTGGGATCATTGATTATTTTTTATTTATTTATATTTGCATCATGAAAACTCACTCTCCCAATTTCCCTCCTACCTCTCTGGCTATGACAACTCTGTCTCCTTTGTAGGCTCATCTAATTTATTCCCTCCTATTAAAAGCTGGAGTTTTCATTCTCAGCCAATTTTTCTTTTACTCTATATGTTCTCCTTAGTGAATCTAATTTATGCCCGTGGCTTCCATTATCAACTGCATGCAAATGAGTTGCCAATTTCGATTTCTGGCACCAAGGACCAGATTTCTATATCCAACTGCCAACTTGGTCTCTCCACTCTGATATATCAGAAGGACTTCAATTTGAATACGTGCAAAACCAGACTCATAATCTACCACCTACCCTAAGCTGGTTCCCTTCTGGTTTCTCCTAGAAATCTCCAATCGGGTAAACCAGAAAACTGAAATCAATCTTCATAATTCTCTTCCTCAATACCTAATTTCTGTAAATTCTAACTCCCAAATATAGCTTACATTCATGCATGCCTTTCAATCTCTACCACCGTCATCAAAATAGATCCTTTTAAATGTTTGTTGACTAGATGTAGAAATGAATGAATGTATTAATAATAAAAACAACCAGGTATGAAAGCATAAAGTGACTTTGGGGCAGATTCAGTAGTATTCTGAATTGTCTGGTTTGTTTCAGTGAGTGCAATAATAAAACAGAAAACTATAAAGTAAGTTTGGTTTCAGGTCATGGTGAACTTTAAGTGCTATGTTTTTGAGTTCGAATTTAATTTTGTTAAGTACTAAGAGGCCTTGGTTGCTTTTTATCTGTATGTTTTGTTTTTATCAGGGGATGCACTGTACTTTAAAAAGAGTATTCATGACATGGTTTGTAACATTGATGGAAAAGAGGGAGATTAATTATCAGATTGAAGTTTAGATGCTATTGAAAAATTATAAGGAAGAGGTAGTGAGCGCCAGAATTAGGGGTTGCAATGCAAATGGAAATGGGAAACAGATCCAAGAGACACTGTACTGGTAGATTTTTCTTTATAGGACTGGTTTATATAGAGGGATAGGAGAGGGAGGAGGAATTAAAGATAATTCTGAGATTTAAACATGGATAATAGCAATAACAAAGAGAAACATTAAATCTGTATATCATATGGCCTAATAGACATCTCCACCTGGATATACCACATACATCAGAAAATAAACATATGAAAAAATGACCGTGTCATTCCCCCCAAATATTCCACCAGCTACCTAGAAACTTCTGGGCCATCAACTTTTTTTTTTTTTTTTTTTTTTTTTTTTT
>NC_041234.1:98962648-98970056 GCF_002837175.3 Physeter macrocephalus
TCCCCTGCATCGGCAGGCGGACTCTCAACCACTGCGCCACCAGGGAAGCCCTTCTGGGCCACCTTTGACTCTTCCTTTTACCTGGACCATAATGTCCAGTTACTCACCATGTCTGAGTTTACCTTCTGAACCTTGCTCAGATATTTTTTTCTCTTCTTGGTAATTTCTCACATTGACTATTGCAGGAGCCTCTAATCTGTATCCTTGTTTCTCCTATCTCTTTCCAAGCACTTTACGTATGGAAAATGATATAGGGAAGTGGAAAGGACTGGAGTTTGGAAGTACACTGAGCTATGTTCATATATCAACCCTGTTACCTTCAATAAATTACATAACCTCTTTGAACTCCAGTTTCATTAATTATAAATGGAAGTTAGCTAATTTGGGAGAGTGGAAACACATATATGTAATACATTTTGACATAATTAGTGCTGAAAGTTAGTGGTTGTTATGTTTATTACTCTCATTCCACGTTCAGTCTCATTAATACTAACTAGCTAGGTGACACTAGCCAAACAACATAACCTGCCTAGGTTTTAGTTTCCTCATTTATGACATTGGGAAATTAATATTTACCTTGAAGTGTTGTTGAAAGGAGAAAAGTAGAGACATAGATTTCAAAAACATATGCATGAGAAATAGTGAATGCTCAATAAATATTAGTTCATTTTCTCCATTTTCAACTTTAATTATTCTAACCTCTCAAATGTCATATTTACTATCACAAGGTAAACATTTTAAACAATCTAAAGAGTTAAAAATGAAAGTTAAAAATACCTCTCCCTCTTTCCCAAATCTCATTTCTAAATCTCAGATATAGTTTATGAATGTATATCCCAGAGTTATGCTTTTGCATCCATATTAAGTAAACAGGATAATAGTAAAGCAGTAGTTCTGCACATTGATTTTTTTCATTTAATAATATATTTTGGTGCTCTTTCATATCAGCACAGATAGATTTAACTTATTTTTAAAAGGAAATATAGATATAACTAATTTTTTAAAACAACATTACTGTATCCATTGTATGGATGTACCATGATCATTTAAATTCCCCTCTTTCACTTCTTAAGGGGCATGTAGTTTGCTTCATTATTCAGCTAATGTAAGCAAAGGCACAATGAAAATAAATACTTAGTTTCTTCAAACTTTTGCAAGTATATTGGCAGGATAGATTCCTAAGGTGGAATTAGCAAAATCAAATAGTATATGAATTTAAAATTCGTTGCCAATTAAAAAAATTGAGTTATCTTCTACTTAGATATTTGCAGAAACTCTTTTCATGCGACAGAAATTAGGTTCTTTTTCCCTCTTAACTGATTTAAATGAAAGAATGAATAAACAAGTTTCTACTATTTTGCAAATTTACAAAGTAAATTTGTTTAGGGTATTTTGGCAAGCAAAATTCACCAGTGTTTATCTATAAATGTTTGTTGAACAAATGAGTTGATGAACTCTTGATTGAGCTGAATTACACTAAACTAAAGCCTCATGAGCTCTCCTAGACAAGGATCATTTCTCTACCCTAAACTAAAAGCCTATAATACTAAACCCTAAGGGAAATCTTTCCAAGTTTCTCAAAGGCTCCATTTCACAGACTTGGAGTATATTTAAAACAAAATGAAGTTTCCTTGTTCAAATTTTGTATCGAAGTATTTATCATTAGCTGACATGAAATTGAAACCGATTATTTATTGGGAATCCTTTCCCTTTTTGACCTCATTCAGACTTGATGGAGACAATCTGTGAAATCTCTTCTTTTATTATGACTAAACACTAAAATTCCTCTGGTGGCTCTGTGTGATTTATGTATGGCTATAAGCATAAGTCATGTAAGACAATAAAGTCTACACCACTTATAAGAATGACTCATATGCTGCCATACTGTATGTGAGATTTATCAAGAGAGTACCACTATTTTGTCACCTTGTTCCTAAATGCATAAATGAATTTTAGATAACACTTAGCAGAGATGAAAACAGATAGGCTAACATTAGTTGAGCCTACCGCTTTATAGGTGAACACAGGAATGAAAAGACCTCAACAAAAAGTGTGTCATAATCATAGGGACATTTTTATCCAAGCAGACAATTAGATCTGCAAAAAAGGTGATAAACTCACTAGCATTTTGATTTGTGGAGGAAAAAAAAACGACACACATATTATTCAATAATATGAGTGATTAAGATTAGTGCCTGGCTGGGTTTGGAGGTGGGAGATTATTACAAAATTAAATTCCTTTCTTCAAGAATATATGTTCTTTCTGAAATATAATGGTATGTAGTTTGTGTCATTTTTATCCCTAATATGTAAAATCCTTTATACTAGAAGGAGATATGACTTAAAACTGAGTTTAATCACAAGAACAAGAAAGCTCAGATATGACAATATTTAGGGGCTTGCTGCGGGGAAAATGGGTAATGAAATGAACAGATAATTGTACCATTAATTAAGTTTGCTGAACCCCAATCTTCTTGGAGTTAGAGGGTCCAGTTATTGTTTGACTCTGTGAAAGTCCTCTTCACTCATTCTTAGAATGAATAAGGATTTGAAAACGTTTGAAAAACCTCATAACACACCTTAACCCTGTAGATGTTTTCAGACATTGCAAAAACAGGGTTAGGACTCCCTCCTTTATCCACTGAGCCCTCAGCAGGACAGTCTTTGCACTTTTAGGCCTTGTATCTCTATTATTTCTCCAAATATGGGGTCAAGGGGACAATAAAATTTACTTCCCTGGAAATGTTAGTTCTCTGGAGTTAGTGTGTAACAACTTCTAGAACCTCATTTGTCACACTGGCAGCTGACAGATTTCTTTTGAGTTGAGAAGGGCTCCTATTACAAACCTCACTAACCAATCCCATCCCTATTTCCCTATAACTATACCAGAATTGAGCATTTACCAGAGAGAAGTTTGGTACCAAAGGTAAAGGATTGCAACATTGGGCTTCCCTGAAAAGCCCACCTTTTGAGTGCACATCTCACTGCATTTTCAGGTTGTATCTCACATTGGTTTTCAGTGCAGTGATGGTATCAGATGTGGGATATAGAGAGATGAGAGGTGGCACTTGTCTAAGAAGCACTGTAGATCAGGGAAGAATAAGGATTCTTTTGTATCAGGGATCAGGCTTTGGGAAAGATGAAGCAGAGAATCCTGCAGAGGTACAACCCTGTGGGCCTACTGGATCAGGCTTTCAATGAGGAGGGAAAAGTTTCCTATCGTCTCCCCCAAGAAGAGGAATTCAATTACAGACACATTTTGTAATGAAATCAAATCTATTTGGGGAGAAGAAAAAAAAGAAATAGGAGAGAAGTTATTTCTCATATTCTGGCTGAAATCTCTGACTGGAAAAAAAATCACATTAAATATAAAATCTATGTAAAAACAATATCAGGGAAGTCAAACTGCCAAAAGCAAAAACTACATAGTTAAAATGAAAACTGCAGGCAACTTTAAAAATATAAGCTGAACCTTCTTCTTATGATATAGTGTCTAAAAGAGAATTCTGAATTTACATATCTATCTATCTATCTATCTATCTATCTAATCTATCTTTTCAATAGGATCCCCAATCTTCACCACATTATATATCACACTGAATTATACATCACATTGTAAAATAAAACTCCAGCAGCATCCATACAGGTGAGTTTCTAGACACTTCACACTCTGACTTTTCAAATTAAGAATAAATAACAAATATTCCATCCCAAGGAGAATTGGGCCTCTCATTTTGGGAGATTTCACAGGGTGAGAGGAAGTGAATAGCTGTATATCCACTTTCAAGTTATTCTGAAGATAACCTCAGTAGTTCAAATATCAGAAAATAAATAAATTAATAAGTGACATACTGATGCATTTTCAAAGGAGACAATCAGGAAGGTGACAAATGCTATAAAGACAAGATGCCAATGCCTGACAACTGGCTTCACTTTTGGAACAAAGGAGAGAGTAAGATCAAGGCAGAAATATGAAAATCATATAGAAACAGGGAGCATTTTTTAAAGGTCCCAAATTCTACATAAAGCTAGGAACAAGTCATGTGGGTCTTGTTTGAGATTCGTCCATTATGGATCAGTGGAACAGCACAGGTGGCTAGCTTAAGGGGGATCCCAAACCTACCACTATCACTACCACCTTGCTCATCTGGGCTATAAATTTAAGGCCAACCTGTGTGATGCTGGGCTGGAAATTCTCAGCATTGGAGTAGCTTCTTTGGGATACATCTTGCTACAACAAAAATGAAAAGATGAAAAGATTGGGCTATAATTAATCATCAGCACCTTAGTATGAACAGCTTTATGGTCATCCACACTTTAGTATGAACATGTTTTATGATATTCAATGGCCAGTCAATTACAAATGCTCTGAATGAGATACAAGACAGGAATAGGTTTATACTTTCTAAACTCTCTTCCTGGATGGTCATATCCAATGCCAAGATTTAAAATAGTGCCTATATGCCAATGACTTTCCAAATCTCTATCTCTAGCTCTGACATTGCTCCTAAGCTCCAGGTCTATGTTACAATTGTCTTTTCCTTATTTGAAAACTCTATTTGGATCTTAAACTTAATATGTCCACCTGCCACCCAGTTACTCAGGCTAAATAACGCAGGAAACATCCTTGATTCCTTTATGTTTCGAAACTCTGTTTCTTCTAGTTCATCATAAAATGCTGCTAGATCTTGCAAAATACATCTCAAATCCACCTAGATATCTGAAACCCCACTGTCACCAACCTAATCTAAGCCACTGTCACATTTTACCTATACCTTTGCAACCACGTCCTAATATATTTCCCTACTCCCACTATTGACTTTCTACAGTACATTTTCCACTCAGCAGCCAGAGTGACTTTTTTAAAGTGAAATAGATCCTTTCATACCTATGCTTAAAAAAATCTTCCAATGTCTGCCCATTATACCAAAAATAAACTCCAAACTCTAAACCATGGCCTGCGAGGCCCTTGTTTGATCTACCCAAGCTCTCTGTGTTTTTATTCCTCGAATATGTAAATATCCTTTCCAACTCAGGACCTGTGTGCTTTGTATTCTCTCTACCTATAAAACATGTAAATTTTTGCAAGGATAGTTCCTTGTCTGTAAGATCACAAGTAAGTGACACCTAATCAGAGAGTTCATTTCTGGCCAATTTAAATAGTCTCCTAGGCACTCTTCATCCCACTCCTACTCTTTATAGCATGTGTTACTGATTTTATAAAATTTCTTCATTGCTTTATTTGTTTTAATTCCTGCCCCAAGATGAGAACGTAAGCTGCGTGAGAGCAAGGACCTTGTTTGCCTCATTCACTGCTTTATCTCCAGAACCAAGAACAGTGCCTTGCACAGTGTAGATATCCAATGATTGAGTGAAATTAGGATAGCATACACTCTCCTTTACCTCCTAATTTAATATTATGCCATCCATATCATTCTCTATCATGTTCACGTCTTTTTTTTTCTTCATAACACATCACTTTATAGCATTTATCGTTGGTTGGAAATATCACATTCATTTATTGGTTTCCTTTTTTTTTTTATTGTCTATCTCCTTTGGCTAAAATGGAAAAACCATGAGAGCAAGGGTCTTATCTGTCTTATTTATCATTGAATATTCAGTACCTATACCTAGAACAGTGATTGATATATAGTAAGAGCACAACAAATGTCTCGTGGTTAAATGAATGAGTTCTGATGAAAAGTTGCAGAAAGAAAAGGTATGTATTTTGGCTCCCACTCTTCAATAGCTGTGTTCCTGCAGTTGAGGACCTGGTAAGGAATAAGTATTTGGACAGTGTAATAAAAACAGTTGAAATTTATAGAGAACATTGTTGACTGAAGAAAAATGCACAACCTAAAAGTTGTGAGTTAAGTTATATTCAGGGATCTTACTGAGGATTTTAGCCTGAAAGTCACCCTCTCAGAGAGCTCTGAGGAACTCTGAAGAGGTAAGGGAAGAGTCAGGATATATAGGAGTATTTGGCTGGAAAAAAACATGTAGTCAAATGTCGAAAGATTACTGCTAATCACAAAAAATAGACATCTCATGCTAATGATTTTAGTTCTTTTCTGTATATGGAAAGATGCAAGAATCTGGGCTCACTGAAATGACTCCTTAGATATGCATCTTAACTCTCTAGGGCCAGTATCCATAGCACAGAATGCTTCCTGCTTTTCTCCATTCTGAATGTAGAAAATGGAATGGCAGGCAACATTCTCTGTACACAATATAATTATAGCAGTCACTGTTATAAGTGTTTTACATATACTAAATCAATGTCACAATAATTCTGTGAGGGAGGTTTTGCTATCAACTCCATTTTAAGGTTCAGGAAAGTGAGGCAAAAAATTGATAGAATAAAATGTCCAAGACTGGTTTCCTATTATTATTACTATTATTATTGAATTTAGCTCTCTCCCTAATTCAGAGGACAGAATTTAAACATAGGCTATCTAGCTGGAGGGCTCACCCTCTAAGTGACATGCTACAATGCTTTTAACAGGGGACTTGGAACAGCTAAGTTTTAAATAAAAGTTTACTGAGAAATGGATGGATTCACTCCTATGGGCTGCCTAGGTGTGGCTGAGCTCCAGACCCTTGAGAGAGAGAGAAAGGTGGTCTTTATCATCTCTAGGTCGCCTTTAGACCCAAGAGCTCTAGGGAAAGATTTTTTTCTGAATCGGCTTAATTCACCCTGGACCTCAGGATGCCCTTGATTCAGACCATCAGTGAAAAACAATTTGAGATACCATCAGTGGAAACATTTGAAAAAGTCATTGTTTTCCCCTATTCTGAGAAATTGTCAATGTATTCTCTATCACTTATCTAAAAAAAGAAGAATCTGCTAGCAGGTTCTCTTAGCACCACCTACTTCAGCTTCCTTCCTGTGTGACTTTAGAGGGAATTCTTTCTTGAGGCAAGAAACCTCTGTGTCATTAGCACAAAGTAATCCTTAGTATAATGGGCTTTAATTGCCTTTAATTATTTTATATCTGAATTACCGTACACTGCAGGACATTTAGAACCATAATAATAAAATATCTTATTATGGTGGTTTATTGAAGTACTACACTAAATGTTAACTTCTGGGAATCACTCTGAGGTCTAACAGTGCCTGTAAATCATTCTAATCTCACAGCAGAGGTTGAAGGTGCAATAGGATCTTGAGTAGGAAACGAAACATATAAACTTTTCAAATTAATTCGTATGAAAGCCTGGGGCTTTATTCTTGCTCTGATCCTGCTTGAGTTATGACAAAGTTTAAATAGCCAATCCATTCATCAGCCACATGGTAAACTACCTTTAAAATTAAAAATAAATTAATATTTTTATATTTCTAGCATTAAACTAATTATATATATATATATATATATATATATATATTTTTTTTTTTTTTTCGGTACGC
>NC_041234.1:98970081-98981803 GCF_002837175.3 Physeter macrocephalus
TTTTTTTTTTTTTTTCGGTACGCGGGCCTCTCACTGCTGTGGCCTCTCCCGTTGCGGAGCACAGGCTCCGGACGCGCAGGCTCAGCGGCCACGGCCCACGGGATCCTCCTGGACCGGGGCACAAACCCGTGTCCCCCGCATCAGCAGGCGGACTCCCAACCACTGCGCCACCAGGGAAGCCCCTAAACTAATTATATTTTTATCCTAAGGTATCCCAGCAGCTAGTGAAAGTAAAGAAATATCAGCTCCATTATTATTCATCATCAGATGTTAGGTGGACTATTGATCTGAAGGCTACAGATATTAGAGAAAGATTGATTTTTTTAATCCAAGGCTAGAATCTATCTCCCTATAGCCTATTAGCCTATGTCTCAGTTAAGTGCTCATTAAGCAATGAGGATTGTCAGGTTTGGTGAGGGTGGTGAAAGAAAAATGTCAGATATATTATGGATGTTACATCAGTAACCATTATGACATTACATAATGACATTACATCATTATAAAGTTAGATATATTAGATGGGGGAGATAGTTTTTAGTCACATTCCAATATTTCCCACAATTGCCTCTATTGAATGCCATAACATTTTGTATCTATTTATTCAGACACATACAGTACATACAATAGCCTCACTGAAAGGGGAAACAGTCCCTGTAAATAGACAAACTGTCCTCAGCAAATGGGATGTACAGAATAAGGACTTCCTTTGGAGCTTGGTTCCTGAGTATGTGACAGTAGGTTATAACCTTTCAGAAACCTGCTCCTGGGCTGTGTCACCTTCACAATGGCTGAAATACCATCGAAGGAAGTAGCATCTATGTCAATCCAAGTTTGATCAAGCACCACAGAAAAGCTGTTAGAGTCTGCTATCTCTTTTAAAAACACCATGGACAGTAATTCAGGAAGGCTGAACCTAGAAATCTCATTTCAGGCCACATATGTCTTTAAATAGCAGAAGGCTATAAAAGAGTCTATGAATAAAAGGTGAACTCAATTTTGCAAACCTGAATTACCTCACAAGTGTTAGACTATGCTTTCATTTGATTGCTCTCTCAGTGTGGTTTTTCGAAGCACCCTGAGCCTCTGTCTTGAGCCAAATTATCACTAGGCCACATTTTTGTTATACCTTACCTTCTGTCCATCCAACCCATGTGATTCATCTCTTTAAGGTCAGTGCAATGTCACCTCAATAAGGAGCTAATACACTTTGGATATAATAACAAGGATACAACATTCAGGAAACACTTGTGAGAGATTTACAGTGCCTTACACTTCCCCTGCCACCCACCCCAAAGCCAACCTGATCTTCGTTGTATTTACCTAAAAAATGTATTGTGGATTATTCTGTTCTTTAACTCTAATAATAACACTAATCTTCTCTTGCACTTAACATGAAAAGCTGACCCTAAAGCTCTCAGATAATGACATAAGAATCCTCAGTTTGAATGAGCTCATAAAAATGAAGATGAGGGAATAGAAAGTAATGATTATATTGTGAGTACCCATTGTACATTCATCACTCTATTACAAATATTTCATATATTTTTCCCATTTAATGCACATGAAAAGGTTGCCATTTGGTTGTTGTAACCCTTCTTGTTTTAAAGAAGAAGAAACAAGCTCAGAAATGGAAATTATTGCCCCAAATCACACAACTATAAAAAGTCTTAGCTAAGATTTGAGCAAAAGTCTGAGTCTAAACCAACAGTGCTTTCTATTTTACCACCTAGCTTGTCTCACTATCTGCCTCAAACTAGCTTCTCTGGTGCCTCTAGAAATCACAAACCACTTACAGATCAAAATTCCACAAAAACAAATTTAGATCAGATGTGAAAATAGTTTAACCTTGTATCTGTGGTGACCATCTGTCCTGGATAGAAAAGTTTGCATTTAAACAGAGGTCCCTTACACAGTAACTATTGCAAAAATACATTATTTTAACAATCAAACTATACTTCCCAGATCATCTCCTAATCTGGAAGTATCCCAGAATGCTAACACCAGTTCAACTGAGTTTTCTTATTCAGAAGTTAAGATAACTACTCCTATACCCCTTGTTCCACCTTAATAAACAAAACAATAAACAGTAAAGCATAGGACTCATTTATACAAGAAGAAAAAAAAAGTATATGTCAAGAGGCTTCTTGCTAGGATTAAAATTTTATTCTTTATGCTGCTAGTTTGAAAAACAAAATTTTGTAATTGGGTGAGTGCACAGCTCAAGAGAAGAGATGAGTAGCCTTTGAGGTACTTACATATTTTATTCTGTTAGAACTATTGTGATAGAATTTAATCTGAGTAATAATGAGGCAGCAGATAAACTTCTCCATTAGAAAATGTGTTAATTTCTTAAATAAGTCTACTTGTTCTAAATTAGTTTCTACATTCTGATTTTGAAGTCACAAATCCGTAGAACACAGTAGCCTTTTACGAAAAAACTATTTCTTTTGCTGGTAAGGATGTTCACCCAACTTGCCTCTTAGGGGTTTTCTTTTTGAGTGGCATAATCCTCCACACTTGACAATGAAGCCTAAGATTCTGTGATTCAGGAGTAATTCCACTGGGAAATTCTTATTTGCATGCAATATTCCTGGTATGAGTAATGCATTAACCCACTGCTTGTACTAATAAACTTCATACAATTTATAGAGTTAATTTTTAATCTGGCAATTCCCAGATCCCATGGCTTGCTGTAGTCGGCGGGGGGAGGGGAAGATTTGTAGGAGTAGAAGATTCTGATGGGAGACTATAGCAAGGAAGGATACAGATCTGGGAAAGATGCTTACTTGAGAAGAACAAAATTGAAGGTTGGAATGAGTGAGAAGATGGATAGTGAAAAATAAGGTAGAAAGGTCAAAAATAGCCTATCTACATGCCAGTTGTCAAAGTAAGACCTTGGGAATAGGCATCACAGCGTCCAACTGTGCCTCAGAAGGAAGAAGAGCTGCCTTTCTAACTGGAAATGAGTCCATCTAAGTTGCTTCTATAACTTCAGGAAATGAAAATACATAATAGTAAGTCTGAATAAAAAATGTATGCCTCGAAATGAAGATGCAAAACAGCTGTGATCTCTTTCACAACAATCATTAGACTTCACAGACAGATGGGAACAGAGACGGAATGATGGACAATCAAATGAGCTCTTAGTTCTAGCAGATTCTAAATATTGGCTGACTTTCGAAGCTTGTATAAAAATCAACTGATAGAAACACTACATGTATTCAATGAATGTTAAAGTATATTTGGCAAAAGTATTTAACTTTATTCTCCTCAAGCGTTTCCTTATTTTCCTTAGATACAGCAATTCTGTTTTCTTCAAGCCATGAAAAAAGTGAATCATTCGAATGGGAAAGACATGGAAATATGATTTTAGAGTAAAAAAGTCTTTCTTTTTTCTTTTCTCTTCAGCCAGCTACCAGTGGGAAACTTCAAATTCGATGCTTATAGAGAGCTGATCTGTTACTTCAATTTAATGACTAACCGGACTGCATTTTATTCATTTGCTTTGAAAAAGATAAATATCTGTGGTGTCTGGGAAAAATGCAAGAAATCTACTTATGTTGTCTTATTAGTTTGAGTGACTTTCTTTTACAAGCTTGTTTGAAGAAGGGTCATTCAGATTGCATCCTAACACCATCATCCCCAATCTACCACCTATTGCTGGCACACATGTGTTCTTGTCACATTGTGATATCTTTGAAAATAATACTTTAAACTGCCTTCTGCGTCTGGAAGCTAATAAGTATGAACATGATTCAGGAAAGCAGTGTGTTACTAAAGATTAGAATCACCACATGGAAGGCTCTGCTAGTCAAAACTCCAGGTATGGGAGCAAAGCAGTTGCAGCATAATAATAATAATTTTTTAAGTCAGAGAGAATTATTTGTCTTCAGTCAAGCTTATGGATAATTTTGATTTATTTTTTATGCCTCAGAAAAGGGTGCCTTCCTACTTCATGTCCTGCGGTGTGGTGACATATAACACTATAGGGTACATTTTCTAGAAGCCGTTTTATTATGTATGGAGGCATAAGAAGAAGGAGAGGGGATTACTATGTGCCATGGATTAAACATCAACTATTTGAATGCACAGGACGGTGCCTTTAGAACATGGTGATACATTTTTATTCCACATGCCACATGCCTCCAAATTCAGAAACATAATATAGTCATTTGTAAGCAATATGCTTCCTTTGGCCAAACAGGTACCCCCTTATTCATGTAGGCTTGGTCGGACCAGGTACCTGCCAATGAAATGTTCCAAATACATCTCTGTCACTTCATTTGCTGTGCTGAATCAGCACTCTCTGGGCACAGAGTTTTCTTGGAAGTTTCTTCAAAATATTATACACTGGAGGGGATACTTTCACAAAGGCTGATTCAGCAAGTGGAGCAAGAGGGGAAGTGAGAGATTCATAGGGTTCTTTCAATGCTGAACCCTGCTGACGGATAAGAGGATGATTATGCAAGTTAGCCGATGTGGGCTGAACTTCCAGAGAATGAACCTCAGTCTCTTCATTTCGTTTGAAATTAACGCTCTCTGTAGCCTAGCCTATACTCTGCTACTCATAGCACAGGCCCGCTATCACACTTGCATTTGGATGACACTTTTCACTTTTCAAAACATTTTCTCATTTGCCATTTCATTTGTTCTTCTTCATACGACAGTTAGGTATGCAAGCCATGTATGATTAGCTAAATTTGAGAGATAAAGAAAATAAGGCAGAGTGAGATTAAATAACTTGTCTAAGATCACATAGCTAATTATTGGTAGAGTTGAGCCTTGATGACTATAATCCAGGTTGCTTGACTTCCATTTGATGAACTTTTCAACATATATACTGTCTATATGTTTGGACACGTAAATTCAATATGGAGTTACAGATGATAGAGCTAGAGCTAGGGCTAGAGTGATAGATGAATGGAGAGAGAGAGAAAGAGAGAGAGAGACAGAGAGAGAGAAAGAGAGAGAGAAAAGGGCATTTACTACATGCCAGGGATTGTGCAAGGTTATTTAGTTACCTTTATGAATAAATCTGTCTCTGTCCTCAAGGTAGAGTGAGAAAAGACAGTTTAAACTCAAATTACAACTTAAATCTCGTGGCTTCTGCTGACTAACATATGAAGAAAACACAGTCTCTGATTTGTATATTTGAATGTAGGCATTAACTTCACCCGTGATGCCAAATCATTTCTAGAGCTACTGAAAGTATTTCATTATCTCGCTCTAACTCCCGCTAAATTTTTTTAAACTTAAGATCCCAAACACTGACGAGAACTTACTTAAAAGTAGAGAGCTATATTTCTACAGTTACTGGGCTCTTGGGTTTACAATACCGAATACTCATTTAACACTTCTCATACATAGCACAGTCCAGAATAGTAGGTCCCATGAGAATTGATTAATTCTGCCTTTCCACAAGCAAGTAAACTACCCTCCATTCCTAACTTGTTTTTCATTTCACAAATGAAACTTTTCAATCTGTGCACATTGAGTTTCCTTAAAGCATAGCATATACCTGCATCTTACTAGCGTATTCTTAACACGATCTAATTAGGGAAAACTGAAATCCGTTCCTACATTCACCGAATGATTATTGAGCACCAACTATGAGCCAGGAACTATGCTATGTGCTCCAGTCCTTGCCCTCATGCACTTATACTATAAGAGGGAGAAGACAGACATTAATAAAATAACTGTAGAAACATACATTTGCAGCTGTTCCAAGTGCTGTGAAGGAAAGCTACATGTTTTATTTGAGTTTATAATAGGTGTATTTGACATAGTCATGGTAGTCAGGGAAGATTTCCCTGGAGAGGCATCTGTTGAGCCAAGAGCTGAGGAATAAGGAGTTAAATAAGCAAAGAGTTTAGAGCAGACATTCCAGGCAGGAGGAAGAGCATGTATGATAACACAGGAGGACACTTTTGCAGACTGGATTAATAGCCCTTAGCATGGTTGAGAAACGAACAGAATAGCAAATTCAGCAAGGCAAAATTAGACTCTATTTGAGTAAAGATCAGAGGATTTTATGTAGATGCTCCCTATAACAACCTCCTTTCTTGAAGGTCTATCCTTCCAATTACCCATTTTAATCTTTTATCCCATTGTTTCAAGAAATGTCTTCAATTCAATTTCATGAATTGGAGTAGAAAATGGGGGTTTACCCATGTTACCTCGATCTATTCAGCCACTGGGCATTGCCTTTGCTGGCGGTGGAAGGTGTATTTTTTCCTCTAATCAGGACAGAAGTCAAAGGGGGAATCAGATTCTTTGAAACTGGTGAAGTGTTTCACCTTATTCTAGAAAATCTGTACATTCCATTCCAGGTATCAGGACCTAGTCATCCTACCACAAAACTAGACCTAAAATAAACACAGCTTTATAAGTCAGCAAAGCAATTTAAAAGATCAGTTTGATGTTTGACAGAGAGTCAATATGTATAGCTATGTTTTGTGATAACATGCTGAGGTAGCACTTTACTCAGCTTTGAGCCTATGCAGCAGTCCCAGAAGATGAGTAAAGGCAAATGAAAAAATGATAAGAAGCTAACAATGGAAGGCAGGCTGAGGATCTGACAATAAGTGGGTAATGCATTCTCCACGGAATGCATAAGGATGTAGTGCAAAGACCAATGCCAGAAAGCCTTGCTTGCCCCTATCAGCCCAGCTAGCCTTTCCAGATGGCCTTGCCTGCTTCTTTTGATTCACGTGCTACAGCCTTCTCATATCATTTACACTTCACTTATTAAGCCTCACTTATTATTTATCACTCCAGGATCTTCTTTCCCCAAGGAGATTGTAAAGTCCTTGAGGACAGAAACTATGCTTTCCTTCTACTCTTTCTGTTGTCTCAGGTACTTTCCCTAATTCTATCTATAGACAACGAAGGTACTAAATACTGTATGTGCTAGTTCAGGAAATGTATATTGTATTGGAGACCATCCAACTTATTTGGCCAAGGTTAAATGGCTAGGAAATGGTGAAGGCTGTATTTGTACCTTGGTCTAGCTGGTTCCAGTTAGTTCTGAAGTCAGACAAACCCAGACTGGAATCCTTGCTCCACTGTGGATTTATCTGTACGAATGTGGGGAAAAGATAAACTCATTAACTAAGTGCATACTATAAGCCAAGCACCATGTTAAATTCCTATTCTCATTTCTGTTTCTCATTCCCATTGGTCTTTTCACTACATCCTTATGTATTCAGTAGAGACTGATAGCCACTTATTTTCAGATCTTCAGTGTGGCTTTTATTTTTAGTCTCTTTTTTTTTTTCATGTAATTTCTCCTTACTAATCTATCATAGCTGTGAACTCTCTTGCTCACAGTTTCCTGTAGGTGTTCTGGTGAATTAGGAAAGTGCTATTGTTATTCCCATACCACAGAAACAAGACACAGAAAGGGTAAGTAATCTGTCCAAGGTCACACAGTTAAAAAGCAGAAGAACTGAGATACAACCCCAACAAGTTTAACTCTAAGCTCATCAGTGTAGCTGATGTTGCCTCCTTAATTGTAATCAACATAATTGAACGTGTGCTAGATCGGATACTCCTGGCCTCCTGGAATGGTATGGAAAGTTTTACTCTCTGCACAGGCATATTTCCCCTAAAGTCAAATTCTCAAAGTTGTCCATGACTCCATAAAATTAAAAAAACACTTCTTAGGATGGGATGCAGAGGAGGATGGGGATATAAAGTAGTGTGGCACGTGTTCCCTGTGCTCCAAGAGCTCATGATTCACTTGAGGAGCTAAGATGGTCAAAGAGGTAAATATGGTATAAGATTCAAGACAAGATATGTTCGCTTCTAAACAAGTGACTTAGAGGAGGGAGAGAGAATTCTGGCTAAGGCAGTAAGGAAAAACATCACAGAAGAAAGTGGATTTGAGCTGTGTCTTGAAATATAGGCAAGATTCTGAGAGGTAAAAAAGGGTAAAACAAACCGTGCAGGCTGCAGAGATATAGGGGGATTCAGTGCGAGCAAAGACAATGTCACTTTCCAATGTTGATACAGTGTGTGAAACATCTATAATTTCTCCTTACTGCTCCAGCATAGCTGTGAACTCTCCTGCTCACACTGTTTCCTGTAGAAGTCCCAGTGACTTAGGAAGGTTTGGCAGAAAGTTTTGCAGAGCACCTGTTTTAAGCTAGTGGTTTTCACAACCTTGCATTCAAGCATCCCAAAGCCAAAGTGAAATTAAATTAATTTGACCCTTAAAAATTACATTTGCAATAAGGAGAACTAAAGACCATAAAATGAAGATAGCACAACAAAACAGAAATCAAATTAAGAGGCTGTCCTGAAGACCTTTAAGGTGAGGAGGAGCTTTTATGCATTGGGTGTTGTTAAATCATTCAGTTCATTTCACAGTGACTTGCTTTGGATGCAGTCTAGGATGAAATGTACCTCATTGCTCCCGTGCATAATTAATATCATTCTGTAGTCTTCATCAGATAGGTCACCTCTGAATATAAAGCAATTGTATTTTTCCTGATTTTCCTTTCGCAGTGGATCCTCAAAACATGCATGAGGAACCAGAGAGGAGTGTCTGAAGAACTACTGTAAGTGCTGTCCTTTAATGAACTTGACCTTACTATCTACCATCTATTCATTCATTTATTCATGCATTCATTCCTTCATCCACCCATTACATCAATCAATATCTAATCATCCTTTTATTTGGTTACCTGAGTGCTAATTACCATCAGGCACTGTGTTAGGCATTGAGTATATGATGATGAGTAAGACGGGTTCTATCTTAAGTTTCTCACAGTCAAGTGGGAAAAACTGGTGTATAAGCAGATAAAGTAGAGTGTAACAGGTTACAAAAATAGGGATTTTCATTTTTAAAGGGCACAAGAGGTCTCATTTTAAAAACCTTTGTATTAAAAAAGAAAAAAAATGCATGCAATAAAATAAATCCAGGCAGTACAAAAGGAATTATAATAAAGAGTGGTACTATGACCCCAAACAGTCCCCCTACCCAAAGGTGAACACTATTCGCAGTTTCTTATATTTTTTCCAAAAAAATGTTTGCATGTATGCACATGCACACACACACATACACACACACACACACGCACACACACACACACACACACAGTGTGTTCATTCCTCTTCATCTTGCTTTTTTCACTTGGAATGACTTGTGGTTTTTCTACTCCTCACTCTCTGTAATAACTAGATGGTATTTTATTGTGTGGATATAGGCCACATTTACCTAACCAGTCTCTTCTCATGTACATTTCGCTCGTTTTCAGGTAGTTGCTACTTCAAAACAAATAATACTCTAATAAAAAGCTTTGTGTTTATCATTGTGCAATACATTCCTGGTGGTGGAAGTTTTGTATAACAGGTTAAGTGACTATTATGTTTGGACACACATTTCCCAATTGCTTTTCAAAAATATGGTTTGCTTTCATTTTATTGTAGTACTAGGAATGTCTGGAGGTGGGAGAAACTAATCTTTCCTGGAAACTAGGGAAGATTTTTAAAAGGAAGGGAATTTGAGTAGGGTATTAAGGAATGAGTTCACCAGGTGCAGCATATGCACAGGGACACTCTAGGTAAAGAGCATGAAGTTGAAGACACTTGAAAGAACATAGTGTGCTCAGAGAAAGTTAACAAGTTCCCTGTAGCTGTAGAGCATGGTGATGAGAAAGTAAGGGCAAGAAATGAAATTGAAAGGGCAGGATGGAACCTGAAAATGAATGACTTTGCTAAAAAGTTTAGAATTTTTCCTGCAAATGAAAGGAAGCTTTGGACATTTTTGAGCAGAAAGAGACATGATCAAATATTTTTTGAAAGTTTATTCAGGCAGCAATGTTTAAAATGGCTGCAAAAAGGGGACAAGGGTACTAGTTAGAAAGGCATTACAATAATTGAGTAAGGAAATATCTTTGTTAATAGAGACTTATTCACAAAAGTTACCCTAATGTAAAATTTCCTACTCTATCCTGGGACCCCTAAAGGCTGCACTCTAAGATAGTGGGTGGATAGTACTCTACCACCTTAATACGTTGGTCTTGAAGTACTAGTGACCTCAGATGTCAGGCAGGAGGAAAGTAATTCCTCTCTGGAGATAGATAATGTCATTTGAAGCATAAAATGATTTCTAAAAGTATTTTTCAAATAAAATGCATGGAAAATAATCAATGATGAGGCATATGACAATCATTGTAATTATCAGATTTAGACTGTAAAACAACTATGCTTACTATAGTCATGGAAATAAAATCCGTACTTTTAAAAACATAGCAATGAACTGGACACTATAAAACAGATAATGCAGATTTGAAAATTAACCAAACAGAAATTACAGAACTGAAAAATGTAATAATCAAAATTAAAAATTTATTGAATGAGGTTAACAGAAAAATAGGCACAGTTAAAGGGAGAATGATCTGGATCCTAGAATGTAGGTTAGAAGAATTTACGAAAAGAAGTACAAACATATGAAAAAAGGAAAGGCTTAATAAGTTTCAAAGGGTTAAATAAAAAAGTATATGTTAAAAAATAATAGAATGAACAGCTTGTCTGTCACTCAACTTAAAAAATACAATATCACCAGTGTCACTGTAACCCTTTGTGTGTCCCCTCTTTGCTTTAATGTCTCTCCCCACAAGAAGTAAACACCATCCTGTTTCATGCTAATTATTCCATTGCCTTTCTTTATTATTTTATCACATTTATATGCTTACATAAAAATAACCATTGAGGTTTGCTCATGTTTTGAATTTTCTATATATGAAATCATATTGTTTGTATTATTTTGGCTTATTTTTGTCTCTCAGCATTATGTTATGTTTTTGAAATTCATGCATGTTGATGAATGCATCTGTTGTCACTGTTGCATAATATTTTCTTGTGTATGAAAATACCACAGTTTATATATCTCTTTTACCATTGACAGAACTTTGTGGGGTTTATTTTTTCCATAAGTGTTGCTACTAGCATTCAGCTACATGACTCCTAATAGAAATGTATAAGAGTTTCTCCAGGGAGGAAATATTTTAAGGAGTGGAATCCCTAGGTTGTAGGATATGCCCATAAAGGTAATGCAAAATTATTTTCAAGAGTGGGTAATAATTTACATTGCCATTGTGTATGAGAATTCCAATTTCTCAACATCATTGCTAATGTTACCTATGGTCAGATATTAAAATTTAGCTGAATCAGGTTGATGTGGAAAAAATTATTGCACTGTAGTTTTAGTCTGAATTTCTCTGATTAAAAATTAAACATATTTTCAGGTTTATGGACATTGCGTTTCCTCTTCTGCCTGTTTTGTCTTTCAACAACTTTTTTTTAAAAAACAGACTGCCTTCTTTCAGAATCAGAAGTTCTTTACATATTTTGAATTCTAATTGATTCCCCATTAGAAATGCTGTGTTCCAATAAAATTTTATTTGTGGGAGAATCTGATTTATTTCATCCTAAGAGGTTGAGGAGTAGTCAATCATAGGGATTTTTCACATCTCCAAGGGAATTTTAATATGCATGCAGAGTTGAGAAACACTACTAGATCTATTTTTTTAAAATTGATCTATTTAAGACTCTGAATCCTCTATCCTTAATGGCTTTTAATAAAGTATTTATCAATTTCTATGCAAAGGCTGTGCATATCTTTTTTTTTTTTTTTTTTTTTTTTTGCGGTACACGGGCCTCTCACTGTTGTGGCCTCTCCCGTTGCGGAGCACAGGCTCCGGACGCGCAGGCTCAA
>NC_041234.1:98981816-98987919 GCF_002837175.3 Physeter macrocephalus
CCGGACCGGGGCACGAACCCGTGTCCCCTGCATCGGCAGGCGGACTCTCAACCACTGCGCCACCAGGGAAGCCCCCTGTTCATATCTTTTGTTATATTTGTTCCTGGGTTTTAATAGCATTATTAAAAATGAAAATGATGTCTTTTTAAATTTTTTTTGTATTTGTTGTTAATGTATAGAAATGCAGTTGAATTTTTGTACAGTGGTCTTATATCTGGTTCCTTGAAAGAATATTTTATATATATTTTAATGCCAGAGCATTTTGAAATTTAATATACTTTCTTTTTAGAGTGGTTTTTGATATACAGAAAAACTGAGTGGAAAGTACAGAGAGTTCCCATATTGCCCTCCCCCCAATTACATACACACAGTCTCCCCTATTACTAACATCTTGCGTTAGTGTGGCACACTTATTACAATTGATGAGCCAACATTGATGCGTTACTATTAACATAGTGCCATAGTTTCCATTAGGATTCACTGTGTGTTGTACATTACATGAGTTTTGGCAAATGTATAATGACGTGTATACACCATTACAGAATCATGCAGAAGAGTTTCACTGCCCTAAAATTCCCTGAACCCCATGTATTCTTCCCGCCTTCCCCTGAAGCCCTAGTAACAACTGATATTTTTACTATGTCCAGTTTTGTCTTTTCCATAATGTCATATAGCTGGAATCACATGGTAAACAGCCTTTTCAAATTGGCTTCTTCCACTTAGCAGTATGTATTTAAATTTCCTTCATGTCTTTTTGTGGCTTGATAGCTCATTTCTTATTAGTGCTGAATAGTATTCCATTGCCTGGATGTACCACCGATTATTTATCCATTCACCCACTAAAGGACATCTTGGTTGCTTCTAAGATTTAGCAATTATGAATAAAGCTGCTATAAACATCCATGTACAGGTTTTTGTGTGTACATAAGTTTTCAACTCCTTTGGGTAAATACAAAGGAGTATGATTGCTACATCCTATGGTAAGAGTATGTTTAGTTTTGTGAGAAATTGTCAAAGTGTCTCCCAAAGTGGCTGTACCATTTTGCATTCCTACCATCAATAAATGGAAGTTCTTGATGCTCTGTATCCTTACCAGCAATTGGTGTTTTTGTATTTTTGTATTATAACCATTCTAATAGGCGTGTAGTGGTATCTCATTGTTTAATCTGCATTTCCCTAATGATGTATGATATGGAACATCTTTTCTTATACTTATTTGTCATATGTATTTCTTCTTTGGTGAGGTGTCTATTAAGGTATTTGGCTCATTTTTAAATTGGGTTGTTAGTTTCATTGTTGAATTTTAAGAGATTTTATATTTTGGATAAAAGTCCTTTATCATATGTGTCTTTTTCAAATGTTTTCTCCTAGTCTGCAGCTTGTCTTTTAATTCTCATGACGCTGTCTGTAGCAGAGCAGAAGTTTTTAATTTTGATGAATCCAAATTATCAATTACTTTTCTTTCACGGATTGTGCTTTTGTATTGTATCTAAAAAGTCACTGACAAACCCAAGGTCACCTATATTCTCTCCTACATTATCTTCTGGAGTTTTATAGTTCTGTATTTTACAGATAGGCCTATGATTCATTTTGAGTTAATTTTTATGAAAGGTGTAAGGTTTGTCTTCAGATTCATTTCCTTCTATCTGTCTCTCTTTCTCTCTGTTTTTTTTTTTCCTTGCATATGGATGTCCAGTTGTTCTGGCACCAATTGTTGAACATTTTTCTTTACATTTTAATAATTTAAATTTTTCTGATTATTATTGTGAATCTTTTAAGTTTTCTATATAAACATTCATAGTATCTGGCAATAATGAGACTTTGTTTCTTCTCTTTTAACTTTATATGTTCTTTCTATGTCTTTTCCAAATGCACCAGCTAGGGCCTCCAGTACTATGTTAAATTGATGTGGTGATAAGATGCATGCTACCTTATTCCTGATTTTAAAAGGAATGCTTTTAACACTTCACTGTAGATTATGATGTTTATTGCAGATTTTTCAAACATTTCATTCGTATATTATTCATGTAACATAAAATTAACCCTTTTAAAGTATATATTTTAGTGCCTTTTAGTATATTCAGAGAGTACAACCATCGCCACTATCTAACTCAAGAATATTTTCATCACTCAAACATAAACCCCTTACTCACTACACGTTCTCCCCAACCCCTATCCCTGGAAATCACTAATCTATTTTCTGTCTATATAGATTTGACTACTCTGTACATTTCATATAAATAGAATCATAAAATATGGGGCATTTTGTTTCTGGCTTCTTTCACTTAATGTTTTAAAGCTTATCCATGTTGTAGCAAGTATCAGTAATTTATTAGCTTTGATTGCTGAATACTACTTCATTATATAGATACACCACTATTTTAAAGTCAAATCATCAGTTGATGGACATTTGGGGTGTTTCTACTTTTTGGCTTTTTTTAATAATGCTGCTATGAATGATTATTGTACAGGTTTTTGCGTGTACATATGTTTTCAATTCTCTCAGATGTATACCCAGGTCATATGGCAACTCTATATTTAACTTTTTGAGGAACTGCCAAACTATTTTCCAAACCAGCTGTGCTGTAGAGCTTATAAATAGCTTTTTTTAAAGTTAGAGAAGTTCCTTTCCATTTCTAGTTTGCTAAATTATGTTAAAATTATGAATGGATGTTGAATTCTACCATTTTTTTCGGTCTTTATTGAGTTAATTGTATTTTTTTTCCTCCATAATTCATAAATATAGCAAATTACATTAGTAGATTTTCTAATGTTGAGTCAAACTATCATTCTTGGAATAAATCCACCTAGGTTATAATGGTTTGACTAATTTATACATGTCTGGAATTCAGGCATTAATAACTTAGTGGGAATTTTTGCATTAATGTTAATGAATAGGGGGTCCAATACATTTTCTTTTCTCATTTTATCCTTTTCTTGTGTTGGCATAATTATACTGCTTTTTTATAAAACTGGTTTGGAGTTTTCCCTCCTCTTTTTCTGTTCCTTTAAAGCTTGGAATATCCTATTTTTTCCCCCAGTTTTATTGAGAAATAATTGACATACATCACTGTATATGTTTAAGGTATACGGCATGATGGTTTGAAATCGTTACCACAATAGGTTGAGCTAATATCCATTTTCTCACATCACATAATTTTTTTACAAAGAAAGAAGAAAAGAAAAAAGGGAAAAAAAACTTTCTCTTTCTGATGTGGACTCTCAGGATTTACTCTCTTAACATTTATCTTAAAAGTGGAATTGTACCTTTTGACCACCTGCCTCCAATCCCCCCTCCCCTGCCCATTTCTTGAATGTTTGTAGAACATACTCATAAAACTGCCTCAGTTTAGTGGTTCTTGTGTGGTGACTTTTAAATACTGATTCCATTCCATTAATAATTGTATAAGAACAATAAGATGTTTTTATTTTTTTCTTGCATCAGTTTCAGTAGTTTTATTTCTTTTATTTCACCCATATTTTCAAAATTATTAGGGTAAAGTTATTCATGATATTCTCCATGTATCTTTTAATATCTCCTGCATTACATCTTTTCCTATTTTCTAATGACATAAACCTGGTCCAGGAATTCTGGTTTCCAGCACATATCCAGGCAAAACCATAACCAGGAATGTAGATATGTTTGAAATTTAGGAAGAAGTGAGATACCAGGAAGTCTGAAATGACCTCACTCTCTTCTGATTTTTCAAGAAAATCACGGTTGTTTAAAAAAAATAAGTGATAGGGTGAAATCACTGTTCACATTTTGGAATATAGTTTTCCCAGATATTATTTATTTCTATAGGAATGAGAACATAGTAAATATGCTCTTTGAAAACTTTTCTTTTTTTTTAACTTAATATTTTATTTTAACTTAATATACCTTGGCTATATTTTCATGGTCTAAATCCTGGAATTTAAGCGTATGATAGGTTGCATATTAGAAGGCCAATCTAGTTTCATTTCCATCATAACTCTTCTCTCTTGTATATTCCAGCTCACTGTTACCTCTCCCTTCTTTGACCTCCTTTGTCTTATTATTTAATCTCTGATATACCATCTTCCATTTTATTTAATACATTGGTCTCTTACTGTTTCATATAAACCAGTACTGTTTCCTTAGTAAGACTAATTTTTTTTTCTTGTATCCCACCATCACAGTAAGAATGCAGTGGACGCTCATCTACTTGTTAACTTCATTTGATCTTAAAAGTCTGGGCTCCTTGAATTCAGCAGGCAAAGGCATACAAATGATGTTCATACGAAAGTTCTCCTTAACTAACCAGGAAATTTTTTTTCGCTCCATTCTTGAAGAAAGAGACCCTGCTGTGCTCACATTCTGCACAGCCGCCAGCACATTGCCGAATCTCAATAAATGTTAAACAAGAAAAGCTGAGATATATTAAACATCTCTCTGCAGTTCATTCCATCTGCAGATGTCAGTATTTATTCTAACCAAAGCTTTCTCTGGCCTACAGTTGATTTTCATAAAGGGATTCATCTGTTCATCTGTCCCTTCATTTTAAGCCAAATGTGTTCACAGGAAGGGGTGGGGCCAGTGACATAAATAGTTCAATATTCCTAATCATGTTTTTTGTTCATTAACAAATAGAAATAGTCTTACACTAAATTTTTAAAAAAAGCTTTTCAACAGTTGATGAGCTTTCCCAATACATTCTCATTCGCTTGTGCTACTTAACTTTAAGATATATGTATAGAGTACTTAATATACTTAGCATAGAAGATATATCTTTTAACATCTTCGGGCAGCGTTCTCCTTTCTGTACCTAAGAGAATGGCCTCAGGTATGAAGTATCCTGTTCTGAAAAGTCCCTCAGCATTGCTTCCTTGCTTGTGCTACACTAAACTCTATGTGTTTTATTAATATCCTTGTGATTCCCTTATCTTTCAGATAGCTGTATAATAGAACCTCTCTGCTACTGCTGAGAGGCAAGTATTTCCTGCCACAAGAATTTGGCTCTGAATGTGCAATCTTCTCAAGAAGAATTCCAAATGTATCTATGGTTCCCTCCCCGGTTATGTATACTACATATATTTCTAACAGGATAGTGTCCAGATAGTTTTTGCTGAGGTGTAGACTAAAGGTCTTATAAGAAAAGGATTTGCAACTTGACATGGACAGGAGCCTTCATGGCCAGTTGTGTGTGTGCCTCTATTTCTAGAGGAGAGCTTTGAAATCTTTCATACAGAACGTGTTTGGAATAAATGCCAATGCATGATGATTCTTAAGTTCCTCTGGCCTAGGTAAGATGTAAATTACCATAGTGAGATTTCAAACTGAGTCTTAGTATCCAAAACCCTCTAGGTCAGAGTTCCTCCAGCAAGCACCTCCAATCTTACTCTACAACTGTGAAGCATGTTCAAAACAGAACATATCATGCTCTATATGGCACCTGCTTCTTACATGTTCTACAACCACATCAGATGAGCCAGCAGTATTTTCTCTGGTAGTCTTGTTGGGAAATGTGGAGAGAAAATGCACCCATGGATGGCATTAGAGGGATATAGATCCTTTCAGTTTAAACAAAACATACAGCACATTAAAAGTGGTAAAAGTGGAGTCATTTCAATATTTTTTAAAATTTTTCTAAGATTTACATTTATTCTTTAAAAAAACACAAACTAAGTGACGATACTTGCTCTACAAAAGGGGAGAATAAAGATGGTGACTTCTGGTTAAACAGGGCAGATTAAATATTTTAAATTAATGAAAATTAAATAAAAATCATAATATTGAAGAAAAAAGAAAAAAAAACAATAGAGGAGAAATGCAAATAACCCAGAAGAATAGTAACAGATATAATAGAACTTAGAAAGCTAAAAGCTAAGTCTCTGAGAGGAGGGAAGGAATGCGATGGAGGATAGCAATGAAACAAGTACATTTGTGTTCAGAACCTAAGAATGGTCAGAAATTACAATCAGGGCTTCCCTGGTGGCGCAGTGGTTGCGCGTCCGCCTGCCGATGCAGGGGAACCGGGTTCGCGCCCCGGTCTGGGAGGATCCCGCGTGCCGCGGAGCGGCTGGGCCCGTGAGCCATGGCCGCTGGGCCTGCGCGTCCGGAGCCTGTGCTCCGCAACAGGAG
>NC_041234.1:98988090-98995707 GCF_002837175.3 Physeter macrocephalus
GCGTACCAAAAAAAAAAAAAAAAAAAAAAAAAAAAAAAAAAAGACAAGCAGAGTGTTGTTTGATAATCTGTATAAAGAGCACTAAGACTTCCAGATCTATTCCCTATTCCGACATAAAACAGGGAAGATTGAAACGAGGGGATCCTAGACCTGTGGATCATGGCACAGCCAAGAATGAGGATGCCACAACTGAAACTAGGTTATTATCTGGGAATCTGCATCCTGAGTGATGGAATGCTCTCAGCCCTTTCTCTCTCTCAAGTTCTAGAGCACTGGCAACCAAGACTAAAGTACCAGGAAAGGGATTGGTGGGTGGATTTCTGCCTGGGCTGATTGACTGACCCAGGAAGGATAATACACGTGCACACATTGCAATCAGCTTTTCAGTGCCTCACTCCTAAATATGAAAACTCCTAAAATGAAAACTTATAAAATGAAAAATAGACCAAAACAAACAAAAAAGGGAGTTTAGAGGAAACAGAGATAGTACAGGGAGCAAAACAGGATGTCATCATGATCATCATCACCATGAACAGAACAATGAAAAAAATCCATAGAATGGACAGAAGAAGTTGTTGAAACTGCACAGAAAGCAAGTAAAATGTCAGACTTTTGAAACACCAGAAAATATGAAAAAATAGATCAGTTCTGGAGGTCCTACTTCATAATTGAATTTCCACAAAAGCCTGAAAAGTAATCACAGGGGAGGAAATTATTAATAAAACAATAAAGTGGAATTTCCCATAACAGAAGGACATGAGCTTCCAGAATGAAGGTGCCAACCAAATATACTAAATGAAAGAAAACTTACACAGTCACATTACTGTGAAATTTCAGAAAGCTGAGGTGATGAGAAGATCCTAAAAGCTTCCCTAGAGGAAACAAAACAAACAAACAGAAAAACAAAGTAACATACAAAGGATGAAACAAGAATAAGTTTTCTCAACAGGAACTGGATGGTAGATGATACTGGAGAAGTATTTTCCAAATCCAAAAGACAAATCATTTTCCACCTAAAAATTATATCTCACTAAAGCATCAAACAAGTGAAAAGTAATGCTTGAGATGATGCTTAAGAGAATTCGCCATATCCCAAACTAAGTCAAGAGATAATATCTAAAACTAAAAATTTAAAAATGCAAGTATTGGGCTTCCCTGGTGGCGCAGTGGTTGCGCGTCCGCCTGCCGATGCAGGGGAACCGGGTTCGCGCCCCGGTCCGGGAGGATCCCACATGCCGCGGAGCGGCTGGGCCCGTGAGCCATGGCCGCCGAGCCTGCGCGTCCGGAGCCTGTGCTCCGCAACGGGAGAGGCCACAACAGTGAGAGGCCCGCGTACCGCAAAAAAAAAAAAAAAGCTCAAGAGAAGTGTGAAAGCAAGTATTAACATGTTATTTAGAAATAGCAAGATAAATATCAAAAGAAACATCTAAAAGAGTTGAAAGCTAGTAGCTTGGGGAATGGTACTTGAGGGTGGAGGTGGGGTGGAGAGGTAGACTGTTTTTTTTCTTTCTTTCACTTTTTAAGGAATGGTCATGTATTATTTATAAAAAATAAAAACTACATAAAAAAGAAATATTATGACTTCAAAGGGGGGTTTATTTTTGAGCCTCAACATCAGGCCATCCCAGTCTTAAGGTAACTATATGATTGATATGAAGAACCTAGCCACCTTTTATTGATATAAACCTTTCCAGAATAATCCAGCAGGTTTTTAATGCTTTACTCACTAAAGTGAGATTTTATGCTAGTTGAATACCAGTGATATAGAAAGATCCTAAATAATTTTGAGTTGCAAAAGTAAGCACTGGACTTTTAGCTTCAGAAATGTCCTTTTGAGAAATCTTCCTATTGTGCCCCCCATTAAAACTCTCTGCTCTTGGTTGGCCTAAGTCGATGTGTGGCACCTCTATCACTGCAAATTTCTTACTAACCTTTCTAAGAAAGACACTATTCCAATAAAAAATACTAACTATAATCCAGCTCTGATTAAAACTTTATACAGAGAGGGGAGTTAGGATCTCTTATGTGTGATAATGTGAGAATTCTTCATGTATAGCCTGTGGGAAGGGATGGTATAAAAAACAGCCTGGAGTGAGGAAACTCTGGCATCCTTTTGAGATTAATGTGGCGCTCCTGTATCCATTCTAACAAAACTGCTTTTGTAGAGTTTCAGCAGCAAATGTAGTAGACATAGTATAGTTTGGTCACTACCAAACTCTATAATCTTGGATAAGTGACTTAAGCTCCATTTCGTCTGTATAATGGAGGATGGAATATTATCTACATCACAGAGTTAGTGTAAGGATTACATGAGATAATATATGGAAGGTGTTCAATGCACTACATGACACATTAGAGTTCATGAAATGTTGTTTCTTAGTTCCTTCTTAAAATCCCTCCAACTTGAGATTTATTCTTATGAGTGACTTATTTTCTATAAGTAATTTAGCCTGTAATCACTACAAGGATGCTATTTCCTAAATCCTTACTTCTCCCCTTTAAAAGTTTAGGAAAATGCTGGTGATACTATTTTGCATTTAAATAGCCCCTTTCCTAGAGAGTACACAGGAGGAAAATACAGTGATTGAAATCTTGAAGTTTTTAACATTACCAAAGATCATATAGGAAAATACTTTAAAATATATAGCAACAGATGATCAGCACGTCTTGACACATATTCATTACTGATAGGAACCTACCATAAAACTTTTTATACGGTAAAAAATGGACTGCATTTATATGGGCTGCAGCTTCTTATCTAAGTTTGGTCTGTATTTCAAAGTGAGTCTTAATATCTGAAAGTCTCCAAGCGAGAGTCCCTCCATCACGTCCTTCCAATCTTACTCTACAACTGTGATGCATTTTGAAGTCATTGTGTCTAGAGTTGTTATGCCTTTTTTAAACACTTTGAAGAAAAGTGCAGCTATAATGTAAAATCCTTGCATTTGTAAAACCTTCCTTTCATCCGCCTGCAATATTGCATTCTTTCCCCACATAGACAGAGTGTCTTGTGTGCTTTCTTACTTCTACTTTATGACCTTCTCTGATACTTTTATGTCTTCTCCCTTCTCTTGGACTTGTATTTGGCAAGGTCCCTGATGATCCAATTCAATATTTATTCATTGTTCATGTACTTGATAGTGGGACTCATATTAGATGAAAAGAAAAAAGCTGCCTTTAAAGGACCTACACAAAAAAGAAGAGATGGCTTAGGTCCACTGCTGTTGGTTGAATCCTTAAAAAGTCTTATCTAGAAGTATATAAGAGAGATCTGGAAGATAACAATATAGCTCAGTGCCTAGCCTATAGTATGTGCTCAATAAATTTGCTATTATTCCTTCCCAGAATAATTAATTACATACTCTTTACTCTATTTACTGTTATCTATTATTTATATTTAGTTTTTTTTTTCTTATTTGGATTAATGTTTGTTTTCATTACCCTTTAAGTTTGTTAGGACCACAATCCCTGATTCCAATGCTACTCTGCAGAACACTACATATAGTACACTTCCCACAGTAAGTCCTCAGTCAGTGCTGCTGTAGGTTATTGTGAAGGAAATTTGAGTATCTCTCTGCCCATGGTATAATTACATCCTGGTTCTCTTCCTGTATTTCCAATTCATTCAACCTCACCTCTGGTAGTATGTTTTTTGTTGTTGTTGTTGTTTTTTCCATCTGAGTGCTGCCAGAGACAGCAGAGTAAGTGACCGTATATGTGGAATATTTGAGGGTCTCAGAAATGTGTCTATCTTATACCCCATCCCTGTTATTTTCCTATTATTTTTCAGTTCACGTAGCAACATCATTCCCATTGATTACTACAAAATAGATTCTCCTTTGACAAATAAGAAAATTTAGGTTCAGAAACTCAAATGGTTTGTCCAAGGCCATTTAGTTAATAAATGTTGGAGCTGGAATAAAAGCTCCAAACCCCCAAGCAGGTTTCTTGCTCTAAGTATACTATATTTTTTTTAATACATCTATCACTCAAAAGAAGAGATAATTTATTTCCTATATTTCCTTCTGAAATGAAAATTATAGAGATGATAACTGCCTACAAGGCCGATTACTACCAAATCTTTAATATAAAAGACTTGAGCCTCTGTTTTTCTGTATAATTTCCGGCTTGCTCAGGATGCCACATCCTTGATTCATGTTAGGGATTTAAATATGGACCAGAGCCTTGAGCACAAAAGTGTTATGAATTCATATACAAAGGCACAGCACCCCTGTCCTACAGCACACTTCCTGATGCTAATGTCAGTGTAGAGACTAGGGAAGCTAGATTGCTACATGAGGCCTCCTCCTTCGTGACCGAGAGGAGCTTTGCCTTTTCTTATCTGTATTTTTTCTGGCTGCAAAATGTCAGTTACCCCCAACCTCTCCCAATTCCATTCTTTCTCTCATTTCTCAGCCCAGCTTTGTTTGGTCAACTGCATTAAATTTCTCATTTGTTCTCCAAAGGGAAAACAAGTCAGGAAGGGGAACAGAGAGGGAGAGAATGACTAGATCTCAACGACTGAAATCTTTATACTCCATTTTCCATTTCAAACCCAGAAAGGGTGATAGACAAGCCTTAGCTTGTCTATTAAGGGTACAGCATAGCAAAAAGATGATCCCAAGAAATATCGAATTTAGGTAAAACTCACACCAGGCTAATCTGAGTCTTGGGAAAGTCAGAAGATTTCGTTTCCTCAGCTGGCCTCTAGTTCTCTCTAGGACACTAGAATAATTCACATTAATGTTGATAGCCCCATTCTTTCAACCTGCACAACAGAGAAGAATATTGTTCAGCTACCTGTTCTATAGAAATGTGTGAAAATTGGTCAGCAGTTCTCTTGGTTTGCTCTACACAAACCACTGAGGCATATTTTTTCTTTTAAAGAGCTTAAGAGCTCCTAGTACTTTGAAAATTACAAAATGAAATACTTCATAGTAGATTTTCCCTGGAAGCAGAATATCAGTAAAGACAGCAAAGTGGCAGGCTCTCAGACAATGCATATTAGTACAGCCCAAAGCTATCTAAAGAAGAGTTTCTGGGTGAAATGAGGTTTGGTAGTGTGTGGGATACAATTTTAAAGTGCTAGTAGTGAGGAAGGGAAGGGTGGAATGGGTAGTAATTGAGAAGAGAATGTGTACTGTTCTGATGGTTAAGTGGCAGACTTTATTTTAGTACAGCATATCTAAGAAAGGCGTTATGATCATAATCGGACCTTAAAATACCTCATGAAAAAATTGTGTCATTGCCTTGAAGCACCTATTTTAATTTGTTTCAAAGATTAGCCATAGCTCATTAGAAATTCTGTTGGTAGGGGAGGCAGGTCCCTGGACTTGCATTTGGAAATAGTTCATTGAACAGATTTCCAAGGATCCTACTGCACAGCCAGAGCTGTACAATAATATCAGTAGCAGTTTATAGGAAAATGGAATGGGCTATGGAAATTAGAATTTGTAACAGCTAGGGTAGCAATAAGCAAGGAAGTTAAATTGCCCTTTGCACAGAATTACAGAACTAACCACACCTAATTTCTGTGGTGTGTAAATAAAAGGGACAAAAAAGTGAAACCGGGGCTTCCCTGGTGGCGCGGCGGTTGCGCGTCCGCCTGCTGATGCAGGGGAGCCGGGTTCGCGCCCCGGTCTGGGAGGATCCCATGTGCCGCGGAGCGGCTGGGCCCGTGGGCCATGGCCGCTGGGCCTGCGCGTCCGGAGCCTGTGCTCCGCAACGGGAGAGGCCACGGCAGGGGAAGGCCCGCATACAACAACAACAACAAAAAAAGTGAAACCGTATACCATCTACCTTATGCTTAGATCCTTGCCAAACTCTTGATACTTCTTTTTCAGTACCTTTCTAAAATGCCCTCCAGAGGGGGTGGGATCACGGTGGTGGAATAGGAAGACTCTGAGCTCGTGTTCCCCCACAGACAAACCAAAACTACAACGACATAGAGAGCGATGCTCACTGAAATTGACGCGGGGGACCGGCAGAACAGCTCTTCCACAACCAAGGCTACAAAGGGGCCCGTGGGCCATGGCCGCTGGGCCTGCGCGTCCGGAGCCTGTGCTCCGCAACGGGAGAGGCCACGGCAGGGGAAGGCCCGCATACAACAACAACAACAAAAAAAGTGAAACCGTATACCATCTACCTTATGCTTAGATCCTTGCCAAACTCTTGATACTTCTTTTTCAGTACCTTTCTAAAATGCCCTCCAGAGGGGGTGGGATCACGGTGGTGGAATAGGAAGACTCTGAGCTCGTGTTCCCCCACAGACAAACCAAAACTACAACGACATAGAGAGCGATGCTCACTGAAATTGACGCGGGGGACCGGCAGAACAGCTCTTCCACAACCAAGGCTACAAAGAAAGGTACACACAAAGTTTGGTAGGAAGGGAGGAAAAGCCATCTGGTTGGAACCTGCACCCTAGCGGGGGACACAGAAGAGGAGGGGGATATCACAAGCTCAGGGATAGTCCCTAAGGAGTGAGGGGTTCGAGCCCCAACTAAGCACCCCAACCCTGAAGCCAGACACCAAAAAACAAGACCCATTAGCTGGTCTGAAACCAGTGGGGCTTACCGGAGAGCATGCGAAACCAAGACTCTGCTCTTGAAGAGTGTGCGCAGGCTCGGTTGCTCCCAGCCCCAGCACAGAGGCAGCACGTTGAAAAGCACCTGGTGCTCTGGCCAGCTTGCCAGGATCACCCCAGCACGCATGCCAGCCCGCGCCAGGCTCCTCCTCCAGCCCCTCCTGCTCCGGTAATCATTCCTCTTAAGGTGGATCCACCTGAGGTCCCGCCGGCCCTGCCTCTAGCCAGAACAGAGATCCGCCCCCGCCCCCCCCACACACACCGGGGAAGAAGTGAAGCCCGCGTGGGCCCCACTGCCACCCTGTGCAAGGGTACAGCAAGGAAGGAACTGAGCCAGATCAGGCTAGAGCCCTGCCTCTAGCCAGGGCAAAGACCTCAGAAGTGCAGCTCCATCTCTTGGGCCTCAACCCCACCTCTGAACAAGGCAGAGATCCAGAGCCAGCTCACGTGTGGATCCAACCCCTCAGGTTGTGGCCATGCCCCCAACCAAGACAGAAACTAGCATCATGCCAGGGAGAAGCTCAACTCCCTCCGGCCCCTGCTCCAGCCCCTCAGGCCTCCAGGCCTTCCAGCCTCTTCTCACCAGTCTCTGCTGTGAGGACCACTGCCAGGCTGACTTTTGGCAGAGCTGGACCTTTAACTGGTCACACGCAGAATCTAAGTGCTGCACGCTGGCTCCGCCCCTATTACGATCCTATGGTCCTGTTAAAAAATAAATGGAAGAGCAAGCTATCATTCAATCAGCATCCAGGAAAAGCAACACATCTTATTAAAATAAAACAAACAACAAAAAGTGTACGTTTGTAAGGAACCACAGTAAAATGACTTTTTAATGCCAAAATTAGCTCATCAAAAGAAATAGAATAGTAATCCTGTACTATTCGTGCTAGTCAGAAAGAGAAAAACAAATACCGTATGTTAACACATATATATGGAATCTAAAAAAAAAAGGTTCTGATGAACCTAGGGGCAGGGCAGGAATAAAGACGCAGATGTAGAGAATGGACTTGAGGACACGGGGAGGGGGAAGG
>NC_041234.1:98995739-99001419 GCF_002837175.3 Physeter macrocephalus
GTGAGAGAGTAGCATTGACATATATACACTACCAAGTGTAAAATAGCTAGTGGGAAGCAGCTTCATAGCACAGGGAGATCAGCTCAGTGCTTTGTGTCCACCTAGAGGGGTGGGATAGGGAGGGTGGGAGGGAGATGGATATGGGGATATATGTATACGTATAGCTGATTCACTTTGTTATACAGCAGAAACTAACACACCATTGTAAAGCAATTATTCTCCAGTGAAGAAGTTAAAAAAAAAGAAGAAAAAAAAAATAATATGGGATTTCTATTTTTAGTCATCTGTTCCATGCACTAAGAGACACAGTTTGTTGTATTGTGGTCAGTCAATAACTGGTAATCACAGTTAATAGGAAGAGATTCAGCAATTCAGTGAAGCAAGACGAGGATTAGAATGTCATTCACACAGAGGAAGAGGATGCACTTAAACAGAAGAAATAGTGCATTTGCTGACCCTGGCACTGTGGTCCTGAACAGAGAAGACTTCTAAAGGTAAACATTGTAAAATATTCAACTGCATACACTAATGGTCTTAGGGTAGATGCTCTTATTGAATCAAGTAGGGTTTGGAAACAGAAAACTAGAAAACAGCATGGACTTGTCCTTTGTTCTTCCATTATTGTAAATATTAATTGATTTTAGTCTTCAGCTGTAAAACAAATGGGTCATGTAGCATCTGCAACAAGAGTGGATTACATATGAAGTCTATTGAAAGAAGCCTGGTGTGCCTGTTGGTTGTCATGATCTCACTTTGGGTCACAAGTTCTTTGAGTCTAGAGGTTATGTGTTACTCATCTTTGTGTCACCCTAGAGTGTCTTATGGAGTATCTAACATAGTCTCATAAACTGTTGGCATTAAGCTGTCATGTTAATCAATAAAGAAATACTTGCATTTTCAGGATTCAAAGCTAGTAAAAAAAAAAATGGGTATTTATATACGATGCTGGGTTTTAGTCAATATATAAGAATTGTTTGTAGTTAATATGTTAGGTGTCCAAAAGCACATGGACATACCCAAGAATCTTTGGGAAGTTTCTTGACTATTTTAAACATACTCAAGTAAATCTAGTTAATTACCTTAGAAATTGACATAGTTAATTTACTTAGAAAATATTTTTTCTACATGGGTAGTTAAAAAGGTAATCTAGCTAACCTATGTGTGAGTTATTAATAATAATAACATATTAGAGGTGTTTGAGTTTGTGAGATTCTATAAATATGCGGCACTGAATCTCACATGTTGAAGAGAGGTTGATTATGGTTGGAAAAAGCAGTCGCATGTGCACAGTGTTTTGACCCCTTGGCCTGGAACACTGCCTAACCAACACATAAAGAGCCCACATAGCCTCTGCTGGGCTTATCTCGTTGTGTGGGAATACCTAATTGTTCCCTTGTTCTGCTTAAGTGAGTACAGTACAGTACAGTGGCCTTGAGGCACACTCTCAGCTTTCAGTACTTCAGACTCCTTTGGGAGGGAGAGAGGTCCTTCTGCGGAGGAATGAGTGTTGCCAGTAGATCCATTGCTTTTCACTGGCAGCCTGGGCCACGTGCTACACATTAGGACTGATGTCCACTGTTGAGCTGATCTTGCTCTATCTCTTCTCTAGGTGAATAAAAGCTTAGTCCATCCAGTGCTTGACTGTGCTGTGTTTTCCTTGGCAACTCTAATACCAAGATGCAGTGGGCAGAAACATTTGGGCTTCTATAACCTGGTGGCTGGAGTTATAATGACCTTTGCTAATCCTTCATGTAATCAAAATCCTTCCTGGGCTTCCCTGGTGGCGCAGTGGTTGGGAATCCGCCTGCCGATGCAGGGGACACGGGTTCGTGCCCCGGTCCGGGAGGATCCCACATGCCGCGGAGCGGCTGGGCCCGTGAGCCATGGCCGCTGGGCCTGCGCGTCTGGAGCCTGTGCTCCGCGGCGGGAGAGGCCGCAACAGTGAGAGGCCCGCATACCGAAAAAAAAAAAAAAAAATCCTTCCTTGGCATTGGTGACCAATGCATGGTGTTCTTCTCAACAACTATAATAGTGATGATGAGATGATACCGGGGCAAATGATAATGGAAACCATAAGGGTTTCAGAAGTCAAACATCACAGTCTGTGTATAAAACTTCTTTCTATGCCAAAAGAAATATCAATTTGTTAAGGATCCATGTAAGTGTGAACTAAAAAACAGAATAAATAGTTAAAAGCTTTAGTTAAAATGTGTTTAACAGGGCTTCCCTGGTGGCCCAGTGGTTAAGAATCCGCCTGCCAATGCAGGGGACACGGGTTCAATCCCCGGTCCAGGAAGACCCCACATGCCGTGGAGCAACTAAGCCGGTGCGCCGCAACTGCTGAGCCTGCACTCTAGAGCCTGTGAGCCACAACTAATGAGCCCAAGTGCTGCAACTTCTGAAGCCTGCGTGCCTAGAGCCCATGCTCCGCAACAAGAGAAGCCACCACAATGGGAAGTCCGTGCACCGCAATGAAGAGTGGCCCCCGCTCCCTGCAACTAGAGGAGGCCCATGTTCTGTTGCTGGAGGCCCAGCAACAAAAACCCAACACAGCCAAAAATAATAAATAAATAAATAAATTTTTTTTAAATGTGTTTAATAATTGATTGTGAAATATGAGAATAACAGGTTGAAAATATTCATATTTTCCTGTAATCCACAGTACAGAAGGAAACTACAGAATTAGTTGTCATACTTAATGCTTGAAATTTTAAATTTGGGAGCCAGCCATGAGACATCATTTTTACCTCCCTTCTTAAATGATGACAAATTCCTCTCCATCAAATTGACTGCCTTGCATATCTCCTTCAGCTTCAACATTAATGTTCTCAGAAGCCCCCAGATTTGGAAGGGCTCGAAGAGCCAATCTGTCCTTGCCAAGCCCAAGCACCTAATTAGGATTTTTGAACATGCATTAAATATTTCTTCTCCAGAAAGAATACCATGAAGACTAGTCATTTTAAGATCCAATTGTATAGCGTGCTCAGCTTCTAATTCCTATTTCTCATTATATAGGTGCGTTAGAAAATTCTTGGTTGCAGAAGTTTAGACTTATATGCAAGGCTCTCCTTATCCCATCCTTTTCCTTTGTATCCTTTTCTACCTTAAACCAGTAAAACTACCAATGATGGATATAATTAGTTTAACTTTTGGTGAAAACTGATATGGGAAATGTTCATTTATGACATCCAAGGAAAGAAAATTACACAGGTGCTTGCAATAATAATGGAATTTTTGGAAGGCTTTAGTACCACTGCAGCCACTCCAGAGGTACAAATTTTTCAAATATCTTCCATGGCTATCCCCACATTTACATAAATGTCCCTTAATTTCTTTCCTCCGCATGTAGAGTATTGCTAAGAGTTGGTGAGATCAGAAGAGGAGGGAAAGTAGGAATAAATAGTCAGCGTTATAAGCATAAGGGCATTCTAGCCTGGCTAAATTTGATGTATTGGTATGATATACATTTGCAAAAACCACAGATTTTGCTAGGAATCTTTAAACAACCTCAGTATGGAAAAGTCAGTGTCTGAGACTGCTACTGCACATTTTAGGATGAAATGGGTTGATGGGGGACAAAAAAACCCCAAAACACTTCATAGGCAAATACTCATTTTAAAGCCACCTGAATTGCCAACACATTTTGTCTTACAAATGTGAAGCTATACTTCCAAGAAATAAAACCAAAAAAATTACTTAAATCCATTAGAAAGTGCTTGTGAAACAGTCAGGCTTTGAGGACTCACTTGGTTTTGATGATTTGAAAAGCAGAGGAAGAGTGTGAAACTAATTTCCACCTGGATAGGGGTTTGCTTTCCTTGCTCATTTGATATTAGAGCCAGCAGTAATAAATGGTTTAGTGTGACCCTAAAACTCTCTCTTCATTTAGACCAGAGTGATTGGCAAGTCTGTGAACAAATAGGGCATTTCCCATAGAAGGGCTATGATACATGCACTTTCTATTGCCAGATTTGAAACCCCTTCATATTTTAGTTGAACTGCAATCCTTGGCATGCTGACTACACAAGCATATCCTATGACCATGGGTTAGTGACAGTGGTTAGTAAAAATAATTACTCATTATAATTAATAACAACATGACAAAGCTTTCAGGCTGCTTAGTTTGGCATATAATGCTAAGTTTGAAAGACATCTTTCTTTTTTTCAGCCCTTCACATCAGAAGGGACTATTTGCTGCCCTTGTTTTCCAACACTGGATATAAGGCAGAGAGATAAAAACAACTTGCCAAAGGTCAAACAGAACATCAGGAAAAGTACTGGGTATTAAACTTCAGGCTTACTAATAATGAGGCACTTGGTTTCATTGCCTGACATTCTCATGTGTGAGACTCTGACTGGTCTCCTACAGGATGCACTACTATTGCCACTTCATTCTCTATAATTGCTCATTAGACTGGCACTAACATGAAGCAACACCAAACAGTGGCTTTATCTTAAACGAGAAATTTGAATAAAATCAAGCTCAAATGTGATTCAAACATACAGAATAATCAGTAGAGCTTCACAATACTTTTAACCATTCCTCTTTTAGTTTACCTTGAAAAATCAAATTTCAGGTTTCTCTTGAAAAATTACTTTCCACATTTCTCGTAACAAATCACATTTATATTATTAGCACATGATCAATTTTGTTGCTAACTGGTTATAACAAGACAATAGAGTTAGATGGCCAAACACAAAGGATACTCATAAAAACTTAGCTGGCCATACCTCAACCTCAAATTTACAGTCCCAAGATGTGTTACTACTATAGTTATGAATGTAGCCGCATACAAGGAGACATTCACGTTTATATGGTATGCACTGATTGAAAATAGGCATCCTGTCAAAAATCCATCCGTAGAAACCTGCCTTAGAGATAGTTTTAATTATGCTGCCAGATCACTGAATATATAAATCCTCCTCTTCTACTTAGAAGAATTTTGATGGAAAAAAACATTTTAGACAACTGTATCAGCAGCTGGATATACTTGAAATGCATGCTGTAGGAAAGTAGGCAGTATTATATTAAATTATCACTTTTCAAGCTATCTCTATATTGGTCTACTAAATTGATAATTTTTATTAAATTATAAAATTAAGTTACATAGCAGAGGGACATATTCCTCAAATTGGTTTTACAGATGTTTTAATTGAATATCTTTTGGAGTGGGATGTAAGAAATTGAACTGACTGGTCATTTCAATACATTAAAATAGTCTGTGTAGGGCTTCCCTGGTGGCGCAGTGGTTGCGCGTCCGCCTGCCGATGCAGGGCAACCGGGTTCGCGCCCAGGTTTGGGAGGATCCCGCATGCCGCGGAGCGGCTGGGCCCTTGAGCCATGGCCGCTGGGCCTGCGCGTCCGGAGCCTGTGCTCCGCAACGGGAGAGGCCACAACAGTGAGAGGCCCGCATACCACAAAAAAAAAAAAAAAAAAAAAAAAAATTAAAAGAGTCTGTGTAGATGGTATGAATGTTAAGATAATAGAGCATTAAACACTTACTGGAATCACATAGTTTGAAATTGTGAGTGTTATAATTAGTACTCTTTCTGTCACTATTGTGCACATTCCTAATACATAGAACTAAATGCACTGGTAGGCTGAGTTTCTCAGTTTTGCATTCCTACTGCCTTTTTTTTTTTTTTTTTTTTTTTTTTTGTGGTATGCGGGCCTCCCTCT
>NC_041234.1:99001471-99020906 GCF_002837175.3 Physeter macrocephalus
TATGCGGGCCTCCCTCTGTTGTGGCCTCTCCCGTTGCGGAGCGCAGGCTCAGCGGCCATGGCTCACGGGCCCAGCCGCTCCGCGGCGTGTGGGATCCTCCCAGGCCGGGGCGCGAACCCGGTTCCCCTGCATCGGCAGGCGGACGCGCAACCACTGCGCCACCAGGGAAGCCCCCTACTGCCTTTTTAATCTAGATACTTATCAGTAGAATAAGTCATGTGCCAACTCAGAGTTAGAAACCAGAACTGAGACCTTGGTATTGTGTTTTTCTAGCAAAATGTTTTTACCTGCTTTGACTAATCTTATGTTAAATACTCTAACTTTAAATAGCTCACAGGGCAGCACTTGTAGCTCTTACCTTGATATAACTGATTCCATTCTTTTTTTTTTTTTTTTCTTTTTTTTTCTTGTGGTACGCGGGCCTCTCACTGCTGTGGCCTCTCCCGTCGCGGAGCACAGGCTCCGGACGCGCAGGCTCAGCGGCCATGGCTCACGGGCCCAGCCGCTCCGCGGCATGTGGGATCCTCCCGGACCGGGGCACGAACCCGCGTCCCCTGCATCGGCAGGCGGACTCTCAACCACTGCGCCACCAGGGAAGCCCTGATTCCATTCTTAATTAAATATTATGACAGCTTAGATCTGAAAAGCAATCTATTGTTCCCCCGTCAGACTTAGAAAAGACTGATATGTCCAAGTTCATACTTCCTGGTCCATACCAAATTGATGTCTACGTCTACAAGAAACCAATACACTGGTTGATTGAGACTGTTCCACACATTGAGAAAAATTTAAAGAAACTTATCCAATTTAATAATTTAAGGCTAGAATAGTAAATAAAATTATTTTTAGATGGGTTCCATAAGATTTTTTGTAGCTATATCCTGCATGAAAGCAGAATACTATCACATTCATTTCACATTATTTGAATCAATGTAACATTCACCTTTTTTAAAAAGACTATTTTTTTAGAGCAGTTTTATGTTTAGAACAAAATTGAGAGGAAAGTACAGAGAATTCTCATATACCCCCTGCCTTCATGCATGCACAGCTCCCTTCATTATCAACATTACTCACAAAAATAGTACATTTTTTACTAAGGATGATACATCCTAATCATCCAATGTCCATAGTTTACCTTAGGGTTCACTCTTGGTGTTGTGCATTCTATGGGTTTTGATAAAAGTATTATGACATATCCATTATAATAATATCACACAGAGTATTTTCACTGCCCTAAGAATCCTCTGTCCTCCACCCATTCATCCCCCACAACCCACTAAACCCATGGCAACAATGGATCGTTTTACTGTCTCAATAGTTTTGCCTTTTCCAGAATGTCACGTTGTTGGAATCACACAGTATGTAGCATTTTCAGATTGGCATCTTTCACTTAGTAATAGGCAATTTAACTTTCCTCCATGTCTCCATGTCTTTTCATGGCTTGATAGTTCATTGCTTTTTAGCGCTGAATGAAATTTCATTGTCTGAGTGTACCACAGTTTATTTATCCATTCACCTACTGAAGGACATCTTGGTTGCTTCCGAGCCTTGGCAATGATGAAAAGCTGCTATAAACATCCATGTGCAGGGTTTTTTGTGGACATAAGTTTTCATCTCCGTTGGGTAAATACCAAGGAGTGTGATTTCTAGATCTTATGGTAAGAGTACGTTTAGTTTTGTAAGAAACCACTAACCTGTCTTCCAAAGTGGCAGTATGATTTTGCACTCCCAGGAGGAATGTAGGAATGCTCCTGTTGCTCCACATCTTTGCCAGCATTTGGTGTCCTCAGTGTTCTGGACTTCGACCATTCTAATAGATGTGTAGTGATATCTCGTTGTTTTAATTTGCGTTTTCCTAATAACAAATGATGTGGAACATCTTTTCATGTGCTTATTTGCCATATGTGTATCTTCTTCCATGAGGTGTCTGTTAAAGGCTTACGACCATTTTTTAATCACGTTGCTTTCTTAGTTTTGAGTTTTAAGTGTTCTTTGTATATCATGGATAGCAGTCCTTTATCAGATGTGTCTTTTACAAATATTTTCTCCTAGTCTGTGGTTGTCTTTCAATTCTCTTGATATTGTCTTTCACAGAGCAGAAGTTCTTAATTGTAATGAAGTCCAGCTAGCTCATCAATCATTTATTTCATGGGCCATGCCTTTGGTGTTGTATCTAAAAAGGCAACACCATACCTACGGTCATCTAGGTTTTCTCCTATGTTATATCTCCCAAGAGTTTTATAGTTTTGTATTGTACATTGAGGTCTATGATCCATTTTGAGGTAATTTTGTGAAATGTTTAAGGCCTGTATCTAGATTTTATTTTTTTGCATGTATGTGTCTGGTTGTTTCAGCACCATTTGTCGAGGAGACTATCACTCCATTGTATGGTAACATTCACCGTTTTTGGTAATTTAGATTTTGCTTCAGTGATGACAGTAGAAATTGGTACTCTATTCTGTCACTTCAGGTAATAACTGCATTTCTATTTTCTTTTCATTACAAATCAATAATGCAATTAACATAACAAGCTCCCCAGAGCTATCTAATTATTGCTTTTATAAAGTAAAGAATTGCCACATAAAATGTAAAATAGCTCAAAACAAAATCGCAAAACAAATTCCAGAAAACCACTCCCTAGAAAAAGAAAATAGTGTACCTTTTATACAACTGGTTTTCTTTAAGATTTTGTAAGAACTAAGGATAGACTAGCACCAACCAAATCAAGGAACTCACTCTATTCACTTAAAGAATCAACATAATCCAGTTTGGGTTCCCAAAAGAAAACGTGTTGCCTTTCAGATATGTTGATACCATTTTAGACCATTAATTCCTTTATTTTGTTTGACTCATGGAAAAGCAACTTTAGTACATGAATAAGAAACTAAGAAGTCTGACTGTACATATATACCAGTTACTATTTTAATCAAATGACACTTATAACCAACTTAATCTGATGTATATTTAATGGCATTCACGAATATTTTTCAGGATAAATAGGCATAAATTGTAAGTAGTTAGCATATATAATGCTAATTGATCAGTATTATGTTTACATAGCCACATCTTTCTCTTTCTCTCTCTCACACACACAGATAAGCACACACACACACACGTTTCTTGTATCACTTTTAGATCTTTTGTTTTTCAAACAACTGTACAGCATTTGAGTTTCATAGGCTGTGAATTAAAGACAGTAAGGGGGCACTTACTGGGATGCATATAGTAAGACAAGTCACATAGTTAAATAACCATGGGAGATGCAAGCATCAGGAAGAAAAGTGAGGTACATTTAGGTGGATAGTTAGTGCTCAATGGTCTTGGCACATAGGTAGACAATGAAATATGACAGCCAGAAATGAGACACCAAGCTCTGAGTTGATAACAAAATCCATAATTAATGCATGGTAGCAACTGGAAGTGGATAGGGCAACAGGGGTAGTCTCAAGTTTGGAGAAGGGCTCTGTTCTTAGCTCAGAAAGTGACTCTAATTGTAACAATTAAAGGGCTTCTGGTCCGGGTAATACTGGGATAACTACTTAAGAAGTACTACTTTAAGCCTCATCAGAATTTATGCCTCATACCAAAAAGAAGCCAGAGCGTAAAAGTAAATCAGGGTATTTCTTGGTCCACACTTCCAGTGGTTTTTCATCACTGGAAACTTTCCATCACTGGAAACAAACCTAAAATTTATCATAGCTTACAAGACTTACCTTGACTTGCCCCACCCCTACCCTGTCTTTTTGATATTCCTTGGAACACGCCAAACTCGCCCTCATATCTGGGCTTTTACACTTTCTGTACTCTCTGCCTACAACCAAGTCTCATTCCATTAAATCATTAAGGCTTCTGCTCAAATGTCACTTTCTTGAGATGTATTTTCTGAGAATCTTATCTAAAACAGCAACCCACCACTTGCAAACCTCTTAACGCTATCAATTTTTCTTTATATTTGACATCGTTGAATATATTTATTTGTTTATTTTATAACTCCTCTATTAGAATACCAGTTCCATGAAGGCAGAACTTTCTGTCTATTGTGTCACTCTTGTATCACTAGCATGAGAGTTGGAATTACTGCTATGAAGCTAATGAAACGTAAACTTCAGAGACTCTCATTTGCATAGGTCCTTTTCAAGGCACTGCATGTAATTTTGTATTTATAATTTTGTAGTCTTTTTTGCAAAGTGGGCCTATCAAAATTGTGTAAGCTTTTAGACCTCACTAAACCCCTGCTTAGCATCTAGTGTCTGACACTTCTTAAGCCCTTAATAAATATTTTTTGAGTGAAAGAATAAAAATGAATGAATAAGCATCTTACGACAAAAAGGTTTCTTAGCTTTTCCCTTCATAGCAAGTTTTAATAAGGGTTGAACTTGGTTGAAAAGTAAAAGATGTTAGGTAGCCATTGAGGATATGGGAACAGGGCTGTTCTGAAGAATATGGAAGAGATACTAGAAGAGGATGCTGTTGGGATATTAAATTAGAGCAGAGATGTACCTTATGATTTATTGCCTTAATAAATGGTACTCCAATTATAATTCCATTTCTTGGGACACAGCTTTCTTTCTCTTATATTTCCTAGGAGCTACTCTTTCTAGTATATCCAGGGAGTATCCATACTTTTAAGAAAATCACTGAAGCATGACTGCCTCCTCATTACTACACTGGGTTGCTTCTTACTTTTCCCTGCATCGTTTTTATGATCTTCAAGCCTGTTAAGAAAGTTTATAGATTCAATCAGGATTGTGCCATAAAGTAGCCTTTGCCCAATGGAAAAATAGATGCATACTGCATGCATACCTTATAAATACAGTTAAATATCTATGTCTATAGATATATGTATAATATACACAAATACACCATAGATGATATATGTGAGAGAGAGAAAGAGATTTAGCGAGGATTTATTTTCACTTGTTAATTGTAGCTGCTCCATAGGATCTTTCAGCTCTTCCTGAGTCATTAATAAGGAATTCATAAAAATGAGCCATTAATAAAAGAGCTTGGTTAAATAATACATTACACTTTAAATAATGGTCAAAACTAGTTACAATGAAAACTATCCATGAATTGATCATTCTCAATTTATAGAAGCCCATCTGCCTTGGTTTTTAATCTACTCAAATTGTTTTTTGGCCAGTAGCGCTGCCTGCGGCAAATTTATATCAACCTGACAAAAAGCAATAGAAAGTCTTGCTTCAGAGGTTCTCATTGCTTAAAGCTACGATACTTCTTTAAAAGCTCCAAGGTGTTATAATTGAAAATGTATCAATTGCTTAACTTGTCAACCAAAGGCAGTTATTGTAAAGCATTATTTCCCCTCAAACAGCTAGACTCTCGGGGCTCAGGCGTGATGGCATTTATAGAAAAAATATAATTAAAGTGTAAATTTAAATTTTGGGAAGGAAACCTCATCAAAGCATCTCCAAAACTTCTGGAAACTGTTCACTTTCTCAGAAGCTGTACGTACTAACTTTCTATTAACATTTACAGATAAACATGTGCAAACACAATTAACCTGAAAATTTTTGACGGTGACTTGAGAGTAAGGGTGAAAAGACTCCACAAATCTTGTATTGACTTGAGTAATGGAATGGCAATTGAAATTGTAGTTAAAGATATTTCTTTTTAGTGATTTCGTTCTTATTTTATCTTTCTGTTGCCCCCTCTTTTTCCTCAGGAAATACAGAATGCAATTACTAGCATAATGATTAAAGAAATAATTAGGCACTGCAGGCTCACATCACAAAAATTTAGGACAATTTCAAGCTTTTACTACCATGTCAAATTAGCAAATTCTCTCTGTTACAAAAAAGTTTGTGAAGCAAAATTACTCTATCTTCCTCTGATTCCACCACCACACACAAAAAATCCCACATTGATGGCAAAAGGAACATTCTCTTATCTTGTATAAAAAGGAATAAAATCACTTCTCCATAAATTAAAATGCAAGAATGAGTTCTACTCTTGTTTTTGTGCAAACAAGCTGCTTTTCATGGAAAGCTTTTATTTTAATTAAATAACAGACTCAACCCACTGCAAATAATTGTGTTGTTAATCTCACTACATTACTTTGAACGGAAAGTGAGGAAAAACTGGTCAATGTTAATCAATTGCCTTGGAGGAACAGAGAGCTCTTTTGACAGAGTTGCATAATGGATGAAGCACAAAATGAGATAATTGGGAGATGTTTGTCCTAGGGGGTGCTAAGTTCGTAATTACAATTAAAAAGTTCTCTCATATTATAATATTGTGCTTTGTAAAAACACACACTCTGTCTTTACTTGACTGCATCAATATATATTTTTCCAAACCAATAATGTTCTGTTCATCTGTAACCTAGCCTGAGGTTGGAAAACTAACGAAGAATGTAAATAATCCTGACTACTCATATTTTTTTCTAACATGAGCGCTATTGCATGCTCATTCATAGATAGCTCCTTGACCAGAGAAGTGAAGCTTTTCTTGAATACATGATCCTAGAGTGACTGGAAAACGTAACTATTTGATCGAAAATTTTAACTCTGCATTGTTTCAGGATTATGTTTTATAAACTCTAAAATCTCCAAGTGAAGTCTGGTATATTAGGATGTTAGAAAATTCATGGGCAGATAAAGATTATTTCAGAGATGCTTTATATCAAATGGTGATAGTTCAACATCTTGTTTCTTTCAAGAAAATCAAAGCATTTTGTTGGGAGCTCTTTGGGACCTGTTATTTAGTCAAGGCATAATCCCTTAACACATAAAAAAGAGTTACTAATATATTGCATTATGATATTTTTTCACAGTTTATAAAACCCTTCTGTTGGTTCGAGATTTCAAGAGCTCCTTGGGTGAAATCTGAAACTGGCCCCCATACACGGAGGGCTAAGAGAGATGGAAGAAAGAGGCAGCCCACCTCAGATTGGTAGGTGGAAGTTTTAATAAGCAAGGGAAATTACATACAGACTTATCTTGGGTGACCACAAGACAAGTAGATCTCCACACCAGCCCTCCAGAATCTTGAGTTTAAATAGAGGACTTAATGGGGTTTAGTCACATACATAGTCCAAATGGTCTCAGTAACACTTCACTCTCTCAAGGATATGTCCTTGAAGTGACTCCTACTGAAGAAACTGTGGGTAGAATGTACATTCCAAGAACGGGGAGGGGGTGAAAAACATCTGACTGCCTGGGTCCGGCTCTCAGGTCAAAGGATAGCTGTGTCCACTTATGATCTCCTCCATCAACTTTCTTATTTGCAACAATCTTGTGAAGTAGGTAAAGCTGGTTTCATCATCTCTGTCCATTGTATAGTTGAGAAAATTAGGACTTAGTCAGTAGTTACCAGAAAGAGAATTTGAATTTGGGCCTTCAACCTCCAGGGCTAATGCTTATTTTCCTATACAATATTAAGAAATACTAATTTAAAGAGCCAAAGAAGAAGGTGGAAAGGGGTTAAAACCATGAAACTGGTGCCCATTCTCTTTTGCAGGCCAGTCATGCATGGGTCTATTTACTAGCCTTTTTTATTTCACAAGTTTCAAAGGGTTAATGATGCATGTCATAATGCCCAGGTGAGTGACTGGTCTGTACAGATTATACAAAAAGTCCATTTTAATTTAAATATTTAAAATTCACATCTCTCTGCCAAGACATGTCCTCCTGTTGGTCAATAAACCTTTAACAATTACCTTGAGAAGGTTTTACTGTGGCCACACAATTATTATTAGTGAAAAAGAAATATCGCAAGAATCAATGCTCAGACAGGAATGAGGACCCTCAAAAATTTCATAATACATCAATGCTGAAGTTTTCATTTCTGTTTCAAAGCTTAAGTGCCATTTAAATCTTATTACTTTCAGGGTAACTATGTAGAGTGTTTAAAAAAAAATTTAATGCATCCAGGCAGAGTTTCAAGAAACTTATTTAATATTAGGGTTGAAAGGAAACTTAGACAGCATCTACTCCAACCCCTTCTTTTTACAAACAAAGAAGATAAGGTTCAGAGGTGCTATGACTTGCCCAAGTTCTCACAGTTAGTGGTATAGTTGGAAATACAATCCTGCTTTCTTGTGTCCCACTTAAATCTCTTTCCATCACATCTCCTAAATCTCTCCTCACTCTACCGCAAAATGTAGGTTTGAATAAAATATATATTAATTATTTTTAATATTAGTATAACAGTAGTTGCATAAAAATCAGTACTCAGGGCTTCCCTGGTGGCGCAGTGGTTGGGAGTCTGCCTGCCAATGCAGGGGACACGGATTTGAGCTCTGGTCAGGGAGGAGCCCACATGCTGTGGAGCAGCTGGGCCCACGCGCCACAACTGCTGATCCTGCTCTCTGGAGCCCACAAGCCACAACTACTGAAGCCCGCGTGCCTAGAGCCTGTGCTCCACAACAAGGGAAGCCACTGCAATGAGAAGCCCTGGCACCGCAGCAAAGGGTGGCCCCCGCTCGCCGCAACTGGAGAAAACCTGCATGCAGTGGCAGAGACCAATGCAGCCAAAAATAAATAAGTTAATTAATTAATTAAAAAAGAAAAAAAAAGAAAAAAAATCAGTACTCAAATAAAATGACTTTATCTTATGTTTAATAATATGAATCCTCTATGTTTTCCACTGGTAAAAATAACATTATTTTATTACAAATTACATTATTATGTTTTCTAATTCTATGTCAGTGTTAGGTTAATGTATTTGATATAAAAGCCTCAGGGCTTTCAGAACATGTCAATATGGAGCTATTTCCCAATAATTACATGAATAAAAATCTTGTGTACATATGACCTACAAGTTTAACATTTAAGACTATTCTTTTTTTTTTTTTTTTTTTTTTTTTTTTTTTGTGGTATGCGGGCCTCCCTCTGCTGCGGCCTCTTCCCGTTGCGGAGCACAGGCTCCGGAGGCGCAGGCTCAGCGGCCACGGCTCACGGGCCCAGCCGCTCCGCGGCATGTGGGATCCTCCCAGACCGGGGCGCGAACCCGGTTCCCCTGCATCGGCAGGCGGACGCGCAACCACTGCGCCACCAGGGAAGCCCTAAGACTATTTATTTATTTATTTTTTTTTTTTTTAAGACTATTATTTTTTTTAAGATGAGATGTTCTGCACTGAATGAAGACTGGTACCCATCTTCTGACTGGGTAGAACATTTTTATGTTTTCTTAGCGCAGTCACACTGTATGATATGAATCAAAGATAATTAACTTACTTTTCGTCTCATAAAAGTATTATATGTAGTAGAATACAACACAGTGAAAAGAACAAAAAAAAATTGACACTTATACTTTGCATTTGTTCATAGGCTACAAAATAGAGACATCAGGGCTTCAGACACTTAACATGAGATATGATGTCTGGACAATATCACAAATATTCCCCAAGTTCTTGCTCCTATTCTCCTTTTATAGATTTTTCTCATTGCAATCCAAGAGTTTTGTAACTAATCTCACTGCCTCTCATTTCTCCCCTTTTAATTCTGAATTCAGCTGTCAGATTAATTGTCTAAAGCCCAGTTTTTAGGATACTACTTTTAATTTCTGCTTAATACCTAAATTCAAATGCCTCCATAATTTGTCCCTACTTGTCCTTCTCCAGTTTTCTCCTGCTTGAGCGTCATAAAGCCTAGTGCATTTCCATCACTGTCCAGGGGAGGGTGCCTCTATCCACAAATAAGTATTGGGCTTCCTGGCTAACCCTGAAGTGGCCTCAGGCTATCTCAGATAGCTAACAGGAACCATTAAGAGCATTCAAAGAATATCTCTAGTTCTTAATATTTTTAAGACAAATATAGGTCATTGGGTGACAGCACTACGAATCTCTCAAAGTAAACACCCACGATACTCACCTTAAACCCCAGTGATCTCCCCTCTGCCTTCTTCCTTGCATATACTAACCCATCCCTAAAGTATTTCTCTTCTTTGTCTTCCTCAACAATTCTGAGTATATTACTTAACTTCTCTGTACCTCAGCTTTCTCGTCTATAAAACGGGGATGATAATAACAACATCTAATCCATAGAGTTGATATGAGGATTGAACATAAATCACATGGAACAATGTCTGACATGTAGTGTTTTCAATAAACATTAACTATTATTCATTTTGCCATCATCGCTAACGTTATTTTTATTACTATGATTATTATTTCCCAGAAACCCCTAATTGAGCACAATATAGAACAGAGAGATAGATTTTATTTTTATTTTACCCATTACATTTAAGTTCAGGTTTCTATTTTTAATTCTAAAATGCCATATGTTGAATTCTCAATATGTAATTAAGAAAATAATAAAAACAACATTAAAGTAATTACTCCTTATGCCTGTTTTTCTCTTGTAATCAATAGCTTTAAATGGGGAGGATGGGAGTGGAGAAGATCTTCATTCCTGCTCAAGTGGGTAAGGTGAGCTTTTTAAAAAACAAGACGGAAGGAAAGGGGGAGTAAAAAGAGGAGGAGAACCCTTTACAACATTAGCTGCAAAGAGGCATCCCATTCAAAGAGTTTCAACTAACCAGAGTTTGTGAAGGCAGAAACATTTTTTCCTTCAATTTTTGTAGCGAGCTAAGGTGTGTTAATTGTTGAAATGGTGCCTGCTCTTTTGAATAGCTCTCAAATTCTGGAATAATGTGATGCATTTAAGAAATAAATGTTGAGTGCTCACTCTCTGACAGAGATTACATAAAACAGGATCTCAAAAAAGCTCAGTGAATAAATACATATGTTTGGATGGGGTCTTAATAAGCAGTTGATGATTAAGAACAAAAAAAAATGAGGGCTGTTCATATCATTAAATGCCCTACTTTGGTTAAAATGTATTCTTACATAAGCAATTCTTTGTTCAAATCCTTGACATTTATTGCTATACTCATGTGTACTTGTTATACAATTATTTTCTCTCTCCAGATAGATTACAAGGTCTTTGAGGGCAAGGACTCTACCTGTTGTAAATATTCTGGAACTTTTCAACCACTCTGTTTCCTATGGATTTTAAATGTCCAGGGATTCACTGAAAATAAGAGTTTATTATCTGGTTGCACACGTACTCAAAAGCATCTCAGCATAAAGGTAGAACAGAGTGTTTTTACTGAGATTCTTGTGTTCAGTTTCCTCAAGTAACTATAATGAACCTTCCGGGAGCTACTTTTTCAGCTGATTGGGATTTTCAACAACTACCTCTCAACTGATAGTTTTTAGCCCTCACTGAATCCATGTTTTCCACTTCAGTCTCCTCCTTGTTTCCTAACCCCCACGAAGATGGAAAGCACTATAAACAGCTTACTCTTTCTTCATTTGTTTCTCATTACATGTGTTACACAGAGATTTGTGCTTCGTTTTGTGTCAATGAGGGTGTTTGCAAAATCATCATGGTTTTATGTCCTCTATTACAAATTATAAACATGTGATTAGAATATTTCAATTTTCTACCAAAGGAAACCTCAAGATGCCATGATTTCTGTTACACACCTCACTTAGCTGGCAGTAACAGAAGTGGGGTTGGAAGTTGGGAGTAATGTTTTTACCCCTATGAGTCATAAAATTTCAGAGCTGGAGAAAAAAAACAGAACTCAGAAAGTCCGTACTGTAAAGCCACTGGTAATAATTTCAGTGTGCCTTACTTAGAAAGAAAATACCTTCTGCCCTTTTAGGGGAGGAAAGTGTTTTTCACCTAGTTCAAATTTAATGACTTCCTGTTACAGCTATTGAATTTTAAATGACAAATTTTGCCCTTCAGTTTCCACAGTGGATAAAGGGATTTGGCACTTAGCATATCTATAACTCAACCAAATTTTAGTGAGAAATATTTGATATTTCAGATAACACAAGGAGGTCATGGATGTTTCAACTGAACAGTGCCATTTTATCATTTGTGTATGGATTTTATTACCAATTGAAAACTCTGAACACCTCTCCCCTTCTTCCTTTTCCCTCCTGTCCTTTCCCCTCACTCCAGCAGCCTTTTAGTGAAGGTGCACATCTGCTGCCATAAACACACAAATTAGCACATCAGTGTTTCTGACAGAAAAAAAAAAAAGTGCAATAAGAGAATGTTTTGAAAGCAAGCCAGTTTGTCAGTAAATTATAAGCTTCATTACCATAAAACTCTAACAAAATAGAACCCACATCTCATTAACTGAAAGCACAATATGACTGCAGCAATATTCATCTCCCCAAAGAGTGCTTATCCATAGGAAAAAAAAGATAAAAGTTTTGCTTAGAGCTGCCACTAATGACAGCATTAACTTTATTTATTAAAGAATGTCTAAGCATTTTGCAAAACATACATTTTACCCCCTCCCCCATCTTTTTTTTCTGATTAAGCACAGTGGTGGGTTATGCAGTACGAGTTATATGATGGCTAACTTGATTCCACTTTAACATCATTCTAATTATGCTCTACTAAGAATGGAGACCAGTTTTGTTTTGTTTTTTTCCAGGCACTGCTTCTGTGTATTTCTGGTAAAATTTTCCACATTGCATTTAAAGCCAAAGTTCCATATACCATTTAGTTCCCTGATGAGTTCATTTCTGTAAAGGTAGAAGGAAAGAAATTCACTTCACCACTTTATCCAAAAGAGAAACTTATTGTCAAACTCAATAGGTTTTGGAAGTGCTTGGGTACCCCTAAACCAGCTTCTACAGAAGTTATCTTGTCATGATTTAGAAACAATTTCTTAGTAACTGTACTATTGTGTGTGTGATTCTGTATATTTAAGAATATTTTTTAAATTCTAAGAAAGCAAAGCTATGTTTAGTAAAGTTTTTGCTAAAGAGTACCTTTCGGAGGAGACCTAATCCTAAATTAGATAGCTCAAATTGCTAAAGAGTAGCACTTTTGGAAGGGAAACAATCTCAAATTAAGAAAGTAGCTTCCCTGGTGGCGCAGTGGTTGTGCGTCCGCCTGCCGATGCAGGGGAACCGGGTTCGCGCCCTGGTCTGGGAGAATCCCACGTGCCGCGAAGCGGCTGGGCCCGTGAGCCATGGCCGCTGGGCCTGCGCGTCCGGAGCCTGTGCTCCGCAACGGGAGGGGCCACAGCAGTGAGAGGCCCGCGTACAGCAAAAAAAAAAAAAAAAAAAAGCAAAGCTATGTTTAGTAAAGTTTTTGCTAAAGAGTACCTTTCGGAGGAGACCTAATCCTAAATTAGATAGCTCAAATTGCTAAAGAGTAGCACTTTTGGAAGGGAAACAATCTCAAATTAAGAAAGTAATTAGGCTGACAGAAGGGAACATAGAGTAATTAGGAGTAAAGACAATGCTAGCATAACTTGAGTAAGAATGGTTATTTAGTCGACTATTTAATTATGGACCAAGTTTTTGAAAATAATAGCGTAAGAGTTTAAATGGCATGATGTCTTGCACTTGCTTGAAAAAAATAGAGGGACAATGAACAGATGAAATGAGACTGGGAAAAATGTTGATAATTGTGTAGGCTGGGTCATGGGAGTTCTCTGTACTATTCTCTTTATCTGTGTGAATGCTTGAAATTTTTCATAATTTAAATTTTAAATAGGGAAAAAGGATTTGAAACTCACATTAGATAAGAAGATCTAACCTTCCTTTTATCTGTTTTCTATTATGCAGTGAAAACAGGAAAGGCTGAAGGAGAGGCAGGTTTATAGAGGGAAAGGCCTATTGTGTTTCATATCAGAGCAGGAGTTGATCCTGAATGAGCCAGCTATTAGCTTTATGGTCGTGTGCAAATCTCTGAGCTTATTTCATTTATGAAATGGGGATGATTATTCATACATCACAGGGTTGTTATGAGGATTAAATAGAACAAGATTTGTGGAAGTAGGGCGTGCACATAAGTCCTGCATAAATGCTCTCTTCTTTTACCTGGAAGTAAGATTGGTGGGTCTAGCAAAACTGTTTTTAAAAAATTAAAAACGCCCCGTTTAATTAGAATTTCAGCAAAAGAATAATTTTTAATATGTGTGTCCCCTGAAATACTGGGGGTAGAAGGAGACCAATTTATCTGAAAATCAAATAAAACTTGGTACCCTGTATTTGAACTGGCAACCATATCCAAAAGGGATACTTTAGTGAGTGAAATAGTCTTGCAAAGCTTTGCCATAACAAGCATAATGCACTTCCAGATAAGAGTGTTAGCTATAGCATTAGGGTTAGCACCCAATTGAAGATTTGGCATTGAAAGAACAAGAAGAGACTAATGAGAGAGAATTTCACCAGAGCGATAACAGACCCAGAAATATGAGCAATTCCAAATCTCCAAGGGCTAAATATTGCTTGAGGTTATCCATGAGTAAAGGGCAGGCAAAAAAAGAAGGAGCATTCAGAAACCTGAGCTCCCAAAGAGGTTACAAAATAAGAGGTTTCTGACTTCAGAAAAGAGGCAGATATATTTAAATGAAATTTATTCTCTCTGTCTCTTTCTGCCTCTGTTTGTGTCTCTGGCTGTCTGTCTCTCACACATACATAGTTTTAACTTCTCTGTTCCTCTATTGTTCAACTGCTCATTGCTTTTTCTAATGTTACTAGATTTTCTATAACCATTCTACAAGGAACATGTCTATGAATGTTCTTAATATTCCTTTGGACTTCTAACAATGATTTAAAAAAAAAAAAAAAGCTCAGCCTTAAAACTATAAAATGGTGTGACAAATGCTCAGTAAGCAATGTCCAAAAAAAGACTGGAGCTTAAAGTTTTGTTTATCAAATAATGGAGTATCATCTCAAGTGAAACTAATACAAATATTTCTCCACTCTCTGTGTAGTATTACTGTTTCTCATGGGGGCATAGTTAAACAAATAACAATCCTTATCTACAACAAATCAAAGTTGTGAAGGTATTAATTTTAAGTTGGAATTTCAAAAAAGGAAACAAACAAACCCGCAGCTGTCTTAAGGCAAGAAATTCACTTGAAGTTCTATACACATTCATGAGCTGATATAGAAATAAAATACACACTGTTTTCAGCTGATATACAAATTTTAAATGGCCATTCGCTCACTGAATCGCTATTGTCAAGTACTGCTGTGTGGAATTTTAGCTTGCCAGTATCCAAACATAAATTTGCTATTGTTCTCCATTTGTTTCATGTGATATTTAGACGTTACTACCTGCATGTTGCCTTTATGTTTCATATATATGCTTTGTTCCCCCAAATGCATGCATTTTCCTTCTTTTATAACACTCCAGAAGCACCTAGTGGAATGTTTTACAAAAAATGCACAGTGACCAAAAACTGACTTAGAAATATCAAATAATGTTATATTCCTTCTCTTAAGTAGTCAGATAACATCTAGCACATAAATGTCAATTTTTAAAACCAGACCCAGACTACAGTGAGGCCAATGCGGTGTACAGGGTGTATGTTCAATGAGACACTCATTCTCAGTGAAAGTTTGACACTTTTGTGACCCTGATAGCAAGAACCTCCTTAAATTTTGTGCCCAAGCTGCCTCATTTGCCTCACCCTAGTCCAAGGTCTGTCTTTAAAAGTGCCAGCATGTCTCTAATAGTATTTGTATGTTTAAAATGACATTTTTGAAACAAAGAAAAAATGATTTCTTATGAAAATTTTTAAAAGAATGCATCAAAGAACTTTGCCTGAATAAATCTGTGTTTCTCTGGCAGGTCTCACAGTCATTCCCAAACATCTGTTCACCTTTGCCATCGGCTTTCAGCTTCTTGACATAGGACTATTTCCTAATTGCCACTTGCTTGTGCAGATCGTGTGCTTTAAGCCTTGTCATCCTTTCCCAATTCTTGCTGTTCCTCCGGGACCAAGAGTAAGATAGAAGAGATTCTTTGTATTCTTAAGACATTACATTTAAATATATTTTTGGCATTTTTCCTTTTCTCAGATTTTCTCTTCATAGTCAAGGTGTTTCACATCCCAAATGAAAATATTGAACAATATCTATTCATAAATGCTAAAGTGAAGATAATAATAATGCAATTATAATTAACATGATGATATTAAACCCACGATACTACTTGACAAAATCACTGACCCACATGTGCTTAGGAAGATGTTGGATTTGCTTTTGTAGTAGAAGGTTACAACATGCTTTCTTCTTCACATTCTTTTTATGCAATGGAGAAGTACTCAGTAAAACAATACACAACTAATTGTTACAAACTAAGACTGAAGCTGTGATCTTGCTATTGTTACCCTGAGTGGGGAAAATGTGAACTATCATGATGGCATCATGTAATGTTTTTTGTTTTCTCTTCTTTTTACTTTTGGCCCTTCCTTTATTTATGGCACTGTAAGATGATCCAGTGTGATCCTGAACATTTCTTGCCCCAGTCTCCGCTCAACTCTATCTTCAAGGGGCCCTGGTTCCCTCATTGGAGAATGATGTTAGAAAACAAGATCTGGATAGTACGTGTGTTCATTGCTACTAGGGTGCTGTTGCTTCTTTACCTCCTCCCGAGGCAGGAGGTAGATGGGCCCCAGGCTGAGCAGCTGGAATCTGTCCCCTGTGGACAGATTCTCCAAGATAAAGATAATGGAATAAAACACAGACCTACTAGAGCATGGACTTGAGGACATGGGGAGGGGGAAGGGTAAGCTGTGACGAAGTGAGAGAGTGGCAGGGACATATATGCACTACCAAATGTAAATTACATAGCTAGTGGGAAGCTGCCGCATAGCACAGGGAGATCACCCCTGTGCTTTGTGACCACCGAGAGGGGTGGGACAGGGAGGGTGGGAGGGAGGGAGACACAAGAGGGAAGAGATATGGGAACATATGTATATGTATAACTGATTCACTTTGTTGTAAAGGAGAAACTAACACACTATTGTAAAACAGTTATACTCCAATAAAGATGTTAAAAAAAAAAAAAAGATAATGGCAGGAGCAAGGAAGAGCTGAGTCCTGCTTGGATAGAAGATAAAGAGACCACATATTTCTCATTTTTGAGGTCAGGGAGACCTTCCAGACAACACATGCACAGGAAAGCTCCTTGGGGGTCAAAAGGGAGGGGATGCCACCCCATAATGTGTGTTGTTGACCTTCCTATAGGCCTCTGCACTGGAATCCATCTTGGCTAAAATATGTACACACATGTCGGGAGGGACCTAGGACAGGTCAGGTGTGGAAAAAGAAACCAGATAACTGGCCAAAGGTAAACAAAGACCCAGAAGAACTGTCCTATATAAATGATTTAACCACCTCATTATTACACTCCTCCTCATTAGGGAGGATGCCCACGCCCTTTCTCTCCAGGTGTGTATCTCTGCCTTGCTTCTGTCTTAAATAAACAAACAGTTTCTCTCTGTGCTCTCCCACTTGTTGTGCTATGTCTCTAACAATAAACTTTGTACCTGTTTTTACAGTTTTTGCCTCCTTAAGAAATTCATTTTTCACTGGGGGCAAGAGCCAGGGAAACTTTGCTGCTAGCCTCTAGGCCCTGGTGGTCTAGAGGCTAAGGTTCCTGGTTTTCACCCAGGCTTCCCAGGTTCAATTCCTGGGCAGGGAACTAAGATCTTGCTTCAAGCCACTGCTTGCTGCTGTCTCCTTGAGATCATTAAGTTAACAAAGCAAAGGGCTATAGGTTTGTATAATAAACAATGTGTATACAAATATCTAAAAATATTTCTATATGCAGTCATCTGTACCTATATAGTAAGCTAAACATGAGTTCATACTGACGTCTCCAACTCTAATCCATCACCACATGCATCATTCGGGCTTCCTTCCCTTGCTTAACTATGAACTTCCACTCCAACAGTGACAATCCTGGCTCTCCCCATTCGCTCTCTATTTAATGGTTCATTTCCTGTGTACACATATAAAAATATCATAGTTGTTAGCCCATACCCCCACAGGAAAGAATTTTATCAACTAGAGCTTAGTGTTTCTGTACAGCTTCTTTTGCCATTAGTGTACAGATACCACTCATTTCCAAATTTACTTAGTTCTGCAACTTATTCCCCCACCTCCTTCAGTGAGGTTGTTTTATATATTTGTAATATAGTTAGCTGGTTTTGTCACATTCTGCCTTCCACCCTGGGATTTCCCAGAGCTCACAAAGGATGTTTTTTAATTTGCATACATTAAGTTTAACTCCTGTGCTTAGAAGTTCAATGGGTTTTGACAAAAAAATGGTGTCATGTATTCACACTTACAATATCATATCCAATAGTTCTGTTCTCAATAATTCCCTGTGCTTCACCTATTCAATCCTCCTCACCTCCCTGCAGTCCTCTGGTAACCACTGATTTTTACTACCTCTATATGTCATATAATGGGAATCATAAAGTATGTAACCAGCCATTTTCAAGGACACAACCTTGAGAGAGCAGTGTGTTAAGACTATCTGAACTGAATTCGTGGGTGAACCCCTTTAAGTCATCTATAGAAACTTAAGATTCTGGCGGGAGGGTATGAAGATATACTCGCCTTTGCCTGTCTAAAATAAGCCTCAAGAAGAGACAGATGGATTTAGAATCTCATTAAAGGTTTTGGAGCTAAGAAGTGGCAGAGCTGAAATTTGAATCCAGGGAATTTCACAAAATGAGCTTGGCTTTCTTAACTGCTAAGCTATACTCTACACATTCTTAATTTCCTAGTGCACTCCCCATGTGAAGGACTGTGACCCATGTATGATTGTTTGGGCAGCTTCTACTCACCTATCTTCAAGATCATTGGTTACTTCCTTGACTGTGCTAAAAACATCAAAGCCATGTGGCAGGGTCTTGGTGCTCCGGCCGGGTGTCATGCCTGAGCCTCTGAGGTGGGAGAGCTGAGTTCAGCACATTGGTACACCAAATATCTCCTGGCCCCTCATAATATCAATCAGCGAGAGCTCTCCCAGAGATCTCTGTCTCAACGCTAAGACCAAGCTCCACTCAACAACCAGCAAGCTCCAGTACTGGACACCCCATGCCAAACACCTAGCAAGACAGGAACACAATTCCACCCATTAATAGAGAGGCTGCCTGAAATCATAAGTTCACAGACACCCCAAAACACACAAAGGGACATGGTCCTGAACACCAGAAAGACAAGATCCAGCCTCATTCACCAGAACACAGGCACCAGTCCCTTCCACCAGGAAGCATACACAAGCCACTGAACCAACTTTACCCACTGGGGTCAGACACCAAAAACAATGGGAACTCCAAACCTGCAGCCTGCGAAAAGGAGACCCCAAACACAGTAAGTTAAGCAAAATGAGGAGACAGAGAAATACACAGCAGATGAAGGAGCAAGGTAAAAACCCACCAGACCTAACAAATGAAGAAGAAAAAGGCAGTCTACCTGAAAAAGAATTTAGAGTAATTATAGTAAAGATGATCCAAAATCTAGGAAACAGGATGGAAAAAATACAAGAAACTTTTAACAATAACCTAGAAGAACTAAAGAACAAACAGACAATGATGAACAACACAATAAATGAAATTTAAAATTCTCTAGAAGGAATCAATAGCAGAATAACTGAGCCAGAAGAATGGATAAGTGACCTGGAAG
>NC_041234.1:99020968-99036026 GCF_002837175.3 Physeter macrocephalus
TCCCAGAAGAAGAAGAGAAAAAGAAAGGGACTGAGAAAATATTTGAAGAGATTATAGTTGAAAACTTCCCTAATAATGGGAAAGGAAATAGTCAATCAAGTCCAGGAAGCACAGAGAGTCCTATGCAGGAGAAATCCAAGGAGAAACACACCAAGACACATATTAGTCAAACTATCAAAAATTAAATATAAAGAAAACATCTTAAAAGCAGCAAGGTAAAAGCAACAAATAACATACAAGGGAATACCCATAAGGTTAACAGCTGGTCATTCAGCAGAAACTCTGTAAGCCAGAAGGGTGTGGAAGGACATATTTAAAGTGATGAAAGGGAAAAACCTACAACCAAGATTACTCTGCCCAGCAAGGATCTCATTCAGATTCCACAGAGAAATTAAAACCTTTACAGACAAGCAAAAGCTAAGAGAATTCAGCACCACCAAACCAGATTTACAACAAATGCTAAAGGAACTTCTCTAGGCAGGAAACACAAGAGAAGGGAAAGACCTACAATAACAAACCCAAAACAATTAAGAAAATAGTAATAGGAAAGTGCATATCGATAATTACCTTAAATGTATGTGGATTAAATGCTCCAATCAAAACACATAGACTGGTAGAATGGATAAAAAAACAAGACCCATACATATGATGTCTACCAGAGACCCACTTCAGACCTAGGGACACATACAGACTGAAAGTGAGAGGATGGAAAAAGATATTACATGCAAATGGAAATCAAAAGAAAGCTGGAATAGCAATTCTCATATCAGACAAAATAGACTTTAAAACAAAGACTGTTATAAGAGACAAAGAAGGACACTACATAATGACCAAGGGATCAATCCAAGGAGAAGATATAACAATTGTAAATATTTGTGCACCCAACATAGGAGCACCTCAATAATAAGGCAACTGTTAACAACCATAAAAGGGGAAACTGACAGGAACACAATCATAGTAGGGGATTTTAACACTTTCACCAATGGACAGATCATCCAAAATGAAAATAAATAAGGAAACTCAGGCTTTAAATGATACATTAAAAACATGGACTTAATTGATATTTATAGGACATTCCATCCAAAAACAACAGAATACACTTTCTTCTCAAGCACTCTTGGAACATTCTACAGGATAGAACATATCGTGGGTCACAAATCAAGCCTTGGCAAATTTAAGAAGACTGAAATCATATCAAGCATATTTTCTGACCACAACGCTATGAGACTAAATTTCACTTACAGGAAAAAAAACTGTAAAAAATTAAAACACAGGGAGGCTAAACAATACACTACTAAATAACCAAGACATCACTGAAGAAATCATAGAGGAACTCAAAAAACACCTAAAGACAAATGACAATGAAAACACAATGACCCAAAACCTATGGGATGCAGCAAAAGCAGTTCTAAGAGGGAAGTTTATAGTGATACAATGCTACCTCAAGAAACAAGAAAAATCTCATATAAACGACCAAAAATTACACCTAAAGCAAATAGAGAAAGAAGAACAAAACAAACCCCAAACTTAACAGAAGGAAAGAAATCATAAAGATCAGATCAGAAATAAATGAAAAAGAAATGAAGGAAACAATAGCAAAGATAAATAAAACTAAAAGCTGGTTCTTTGAGAAGATAAACAAAATTGATAAACCATTAACAAGACTCATCAAGAAAGAAAGAGGAAAGACTCAAATCAATAGAATTAGAAATGAAAAAGGAGAAGTAACAACTGACACTGCAGAAATACAAAGCGTCATGAGAGATTACTATAAGCAACTATATGCCAATAAAATGGACAACCTGGAAGAAATGGACAAATTCTTAGAAAAGTACAGACTTCTGAGCCTGAACCAGGAAGAAATAGAAAATATAAACAAACTAATCATGAGCACTGAATTTGAAACTGTGATTAAAAATCTTCCAACAAAAAAAATCCCAGGACCAGACGGCTTCACAGGCAAATTCTATCAAACATTTAGAGAAGAGTAAACACCTATCCTTCTCAAACTCTTCCAAAATATAGCAGAGGGAGGAACACTCCCAAACTCATTGTACAAGTCCACCATCACCCTGACACTAAAACCAGACAAAGATGTCACCAAAAAAAAAAAAAAAAAAAAAAAAAAACTACAGGCCAATATCACTGATGAACATAGATGCAAAAATCCTCAACACAATACTAGCAAACAGAATTTAGCAGCACGTTAAAAGAATCAAACACCATGATCAAGTGTGGTTTATCACAGGAATGCAAGGATTTTTTCAATATATGTAAACCAATCAATGTGATAAGCTATATTAAAAAATTGAAGGATAAAAAGCATATCATCATCTCAATAGATGCAGATAAAGCTTAACACAAATTTTAACACCCATTTATGATAAAAACCCTCCAGAAAGTAGGCATAGAGGGAATTTACCACAACATAATAAAGGCCATAAATGACAAACCCACAGCCAACATCATCCTCAATGGTGAAAAACTGAAACCATTTCCACTATGATGAGGAACAAGACAAGGTTGCCCACTCTCACCACTATTATTAAACATAGTTTTTTGGAAGTTTTAGCCACAGCAATCAGAGAAGAAAAAGAAATAAAAGGAACCCAAATCGGAAAAGAAGAAGTAAAGCTGTCACTGTTTGCATATGACAGGATGCTATACATAGAGAATCCTAAAGATGCTATCAGAAACGTACTAGAGATAATCAATGAATTTGGTAAAGTAGCAGGATACAAAATTAATGCACAGAAATGTCTTGCATTCCTATACACTAATGATGAAAAAGCTGAAAGATAAATTAAGGAAACACTCCCATTTACCACTGCAACAAAAAGAATAAAACACCTACCAAAGCAATCTATAGATTCAATGCAATCCCTATCAAACTACCACTGGTATTTTTCACAGAACTAGAACAAAAAATTTCACAATTTGTATGGAAACACAAAAGAACCCAAATAGCCAAAGCAATCTTGAGAAAGAAATACCGAGCTGGAGGAATCAGGCTCTCTGACTCCACACTATGCTACAAAGCTACAGTCATCAAGATAGTATGGTACCTGCACAAAAACAGAAATATAGATCAACGGAACAGGGTAGAAAGCCCAGAGATAAACCCATGAAAATATCGTCCCCTTATCTTTGATAAAGGAGGCAAGAATATACAGTGGAGAAAAGACAGCCTCTTCAATAAGTGGTGCTGGGTAAACTAGACAGCTCCTTGTAAATGAATGAAATTAGAACACTCCCTAACACCATACACAAAAATAAACTCAAAATGGATTAAAGACCTAAATATAAGCCCAGACACTATAAAACTCCTAGAAGAAAACATAGGCAGAACACTGACATAAATCACAAGTTCTTTTTTGACCCACCTCCTAGAGAAAGGGAGATAAAAACAAAAATAAGCAAATGGGACCTAATGAAACTTAAAAGCTTTTGTACAACAAAGGAAACCATAAAGAAGACAAAAAGACAACCCTGAGAATGGGAGAAAATATTTGCAAATGAAGCAACTGACAAAGGATTAATCTCCAAAATATGCAAGCATCTTATGCAGCTCAATATCAGAAAAAACAAACAACCCAATCCAAAAATGGGCAGAAGACCTAAATAGACATCTCTCCAAAGAAGATACACAGATTGCCATCAAACACATGAAAGGATGCTGAACATCACTAATCATTAGAGAAATGCAAATCAAAACTACAATGAGGCATCACCTCACAGTGGTCAGAATGGCCATAATCAAAAAGTCTACAAGTAATAAATGGTGCAGAGGCCATGGAGAAAAGGGAACCCTCTTGCACTTTTGGTGGGAATGTAAATTGATACAGCCACTATGGAGAACAGTATGGAGGTTCCGTAAAAAACTAAAAATAGAGGTACCATACCACCCAGTAACCCCACTACTGGGCATATACCCTGAGAAAACCATAATTCAAAAAGAGTCATGTACCACCATGTTCATTACAGCTCTATTTACAGTAGCCAGGACATGGAAGCAACCTAAGTGTCCATCAACAGATGAATGGATAAAGAAGATGTAGCACATATATATACAATGGAATATTACTCGGCCATAAAAAGAAATGAAATTGAGTTATCTGTAGTGAGGTGGATGGACCTAGAGTCTGTCATACAGAGTGAAGTAAGTTAGAAAGAGAAAAACAAATACCGTATTCTAACACATATGTATGGAATCTAAAAAAAAGAAAAAAAATGGTTCTGATGAACCTAGCGGCAGGACAGGAATAACAACGTAGACGTAGAGAATGGACTTGAGGACAAGGAAGGGAGAAGGGCAAGCTGTGACGAAGTGAGAGAGTGGCATGGACATATATACACTACCAAATGTAAAATAGATAGCTAGTGGAAAGCAGCCGCATAGTACAGGGGATCAGCTCAGTGCTTTGTGACCACCTAGAGGGGTGGGATAGAGAGGATGGAAGAGAGACGCAAGAGGGAGGAGATATGGGAATATATGTATATGTATAGCTGATTCACTTTGTTATACAGCAGAGACTAACACACCATTGTAAAACAATTATACTCCAATAAAGATGTTAAAAAAAAAAAAAGCCTTCCACCTACCACTGAAATTAAATATATAAATGTTAAAAAAAATAAAGTATGTCACCTTCTTAGACTGGTTTTTTTAACTTAGAAATGTGCATTTAGAACTCTTTCATGTTTTTTTATACTCTATTCCAAGTTTTAGGATTAAGAGATCAGTTTCTTACCATTAATTAGCTGTAGGGTTCTTGTTGATTTTTAAAAAATCAAATTAAGGAAGTTCCTCTCTATTCTGAGTACGTTGAAACTTTTTTCAGAATGGATGTTGGATTTTGTCAAATGCTTTTTCTGTGTCAATTGTATGATTATGATTCTTCTTAAATATGTTGTTGTGTTGAATTACATTGAATGATATTCAAATGTTGAAATGAACTAAAAAAACTCCAGTAAATCCTATTGGGCATGGTGTAAAATTATTTGTATACATTGCTGGATTTGATTTCCTGATAGTTTGTTGCAGATTTTTGCATCTGTGCTCATGATAGATAGCAGTCTATACATTTCTTTATTTAACATCTTTACCTGGTTTTAGTATAGGGTAATATCTGCTTCATATATCAAGTGAGTTAGGAAACGTTTCCTCTCCTTCTGTCATCTGGAAGAGATTGTGGAGATTTATTATTATTTCTTCAATAACATTTGATATAATTTCTCTGAGATGAGGGCTTTGCTTTTTTGTAATATTTTCATTTTTAAATCAACTTATTTATAGACATATGCCTGTTCAGATTTTCTATTTTTTCCTTGTGAGTATTGGTAGTTTGTGTCTTTCAAGGAATAGGTTAATTTCATGAAATTGTAAAACTTGTGAGCATAGAGCTGTATATAGCACTCATATTATCATTTTAAGGTAGTAATAATGACTTTATTTTTTTTTTATATATCATTGTTTTGTGACTACCTTTTTTTCTGGGTTAGTTTGGCTAGAGGTTTATCAATTATATGGATCTTTTCAAAGAACCAGCATTTATTTTCATGGATTTCCTCTATTGTTTTCCTGCTTTCAATGTCTTTGAAATTATACTCTAATTTTTATTATTTCTTTCCTTCGGTTGCTTTAATCTTCAACTTTTCTTATTTCTTTTGCCTCCTATGGTATAAGTTAAGTTTATTGATCTTAGGTCTTTCTTCTTTTCTAATATACACATTCAATGCTATAAATTTATCTCTAAGCACTGCTTTTGCTGCATCCTGTAAGCTTTGATAAATTACATTTTCATTTAGTTCAAATTATTTTTTATTATTGAAGTATAGTTGATTTACAATGTTGTGTTAGTTTCAGGTACACTAGTTCAAATTATTTTTAATTTCTCTTGAGATACTATTTGACACATTTCATTTATTAATTAAATTGATTGAAATATTGAATTAATGTGTTGTTTAATTTCAAAATATTTGGCAGTATTCTTTTTATCTCTGTTTTATCAATTTCTCATTTAATTCCATTATACTCTGAGGACTTTGTGTGATTTATATTCTCTTAAATTTGTTAAAGTGAGTACTATGACCCAGAATGTGATCTATCTTGGCAAATGTTCCTTGTGAGCTTAAAAAGAATGTTTATTATGCTGTTGTTAGTTGGCGTATTCTATAAATATCAATAAGATCAAGTTGATTGATAGTGCTATTCAGGTCAACTATATGCTTACTGATGTTCTGCTTGCTCGATTTATCAGTTACTGAAAGAGTACTGTTGAAGTTCCTAGCTATAATAATGGACTTGTCTATTTTTTATTACCGTTCTATGAGTTTTTGCTTTATATATTTTGATGCTCTGTTGTTAGATGTGACCACATTAAGGCTTGCTATTTTTTGGCAAGTTGACACTTCATCATCATGTAATTCCACCTTTATCCTTAATAATTTTCCTTTTTCTTAGTCTGCTTTGTTTGAAATTAATATAAGAAGCCTACTGTCTTTCGTTTATTGTTACCATTATACATGATGTGAGCCATACTTCCTTTTCATCCAAAAGCAGTTTCAAGTCTATACTAAAATAAATACACACACATATATAAATACACAGGCTTTGTACAACAATCTTCATAACACATTTATTAATAATAGCCCCCAAATGGAAGCAACACCAAGGTCCATCAACAGGAGAATTGATTAACAACACATGCTACTTTTATAAAATGGGATACTATTCAGCAGTAAAAAGGAATGGGCTAACAAAATGAGCACTAGCTTGGATAAGTCTCAAAAACAAAGAAGTTAGGCATAAATGAACTCATACTAAATGATTACATTTAAATAATATTTTTGAGCTGGCAAAACAGTTTATGGTGATAAAAATTAGAAAGACACTCCCTCTGGATGCAGGGAGAATAAACTGGAAAGGGACATGAAAGAAACTTCTGGAATGATGGAAATGTTCCCCTGCATTTTGTTTTAGATGGTGATTACATGGATTTATACAGCTGCCAAAACATCAGATGGAACACTGAAGATGCATTTTATTGTATGCAGGTTAGATCTCAATAAAAAGTCCAGGTCCTGTAAATATATTTGTGCATTTCCTAAATGTGTAAGGTAAATAGTGAAATAGGCATGCTGTAATACAAAATAAGAAAGAAAGAAAGAAAGAAAGAGAAAAAGAAAGGAAGGAAGGAAGGAAGAAAGGAAGAAAGGAAGAAAGAGAAAGAGTTAAACTGTTTCTTATGTAAGATATCAGCCAAAGAATCAGGTAAGCAATTTGTCAAGGAGCAGATAGACATATTTTTGGTGGGATGACTAGTAATATTACACTTTAATTATGTGTGGACAAACGGATTGTTCATCTGTGAGAGAAATATTAATCTGTTGCCTGAGTCCATTCAGACAGGGCTATACCCACTGAGTTCGAAAGAGTTAACTTACTGGCATGAACCAAGTCTTACCCATCAGAATGTACTATTTAGCAGTTCTATTGACAAAAGATTATTCACTAGATACTCTATTTAGTTTAAGTGTGTTCATCAAAACTTTCATATGAGGAGTTTATGGGGAAGATGAAAGACTATGTTCATACATTAGGACTGTGATAATAATTAGCTGTTTGTTTTTTCTCTCTTGATAATAGAGGGACATATATGTTTTTGTTTTAGTCCATTCAGGCTGCTATAACAAAATACCACAGATTGTGTGGCTTATAAACAGCAAACATTTATTTCTCACAGTTTTGGAGGCTGGAAGTCCAAAATCAGGGTGCCAAGTATGATGGAGTTCTGAAGAAGCTGCTCTTCTAAGATGCAGACTGCCAAGTTTTCACTATGTCCTCATATGGTGTAAGGGATGAGCTAGTTCTCTGGGGCCTCTTTTATAAGGGCACGAATCTCACTCATGATGACCTAATCACCTCCCAAAGACTCCACCTTCTGATACCATTACCTTGGGCATTAGGTTTTCAACATATGAATTGGGGAGGGACATAAACATTCAGATCGTAGCACTTTCCCATTTTGGAGACAGAACTAAATTCCATATCTATCAATAGGCTATATTAAATAAGATTTTAAAGGACTAGGTAACAGGCCTAAAACAAACATGGTTGGAACAGTAGTATACATAATTCCATCTAAAAATGAACCATATTAATTCTGAATTCTGCTTCTAGAATCATAAAACCAGAAAGATGACTATATTAAATTCCTTCATTTTACAGATAGGGGAATTCAAGTTTAAAGAGATCAAATGGCTCATCTCAATTTACACAAATGAGTTAGTGGCATAGCTGGGGCTAGGACATACTCCCCCTTCTTCAAGTATATTTTTTCTAATCAATTCTTGGCATAACTCAAATTAATATACTGCCCTTTTCACATACTGCACTTTACAAAATACACCCAATGGTGACTTAATGTTGAGAAATTGATTGTGGTTGATTAGAGAGAAGGAAGGGTAGCTCAACTTTGTTGAGGGGGAAACAAGTGTAGAAGAAGTTAAAAAGCTTCATTAGAATAAAATAATAAGAAATTAAGCATAGTGAAATCCTTTCAAATATACCAGTTTAGATTTGACCCCATTCTCATCACTATATCTGAATGATCATTACTTCTCAGTCTAGAAAGTGATTTATATCCCCAGTAAGAAACATTCAAAAAAGAAAAAAATGTCATTTTATAAGTAAACAAATTCTTCAACTCCACTTTGTAAACCTTGTACCCTGTCAGACATCCTTATTTTGGTAGATAATTTTCTCTGATTTTTTAAAATACATATTCTCTATCTCATAGAATTCATTACTTTAGGATTGGGGACATATAGATGTGGCAGTTGTATTACTTCATCATGTGCCCAAATGCTCTAAAATATTCTAAGATGTTCTCCTCATGATATCCACCTATAGTTATTGATAGTAGTCGCTCCCAAATTTTCAATAATGAAAACAAGTGCTACTCCCAAAGCCATATTATTAATCTGGGAACTTTCCTCCTAAATGCTGTAACAAATGTATTGAATAATTACTATTTACCAGGCATGGTGCTAGGTATTTTACATGCATTATTTTATTTAATTCTCACAACAACCCCATAAGGTTGGCAATATTATTATCCTTATTTTATAGATGAAGAAGCTGAAAAAAGGGCTTTGCAAACACCAAATTTTATCTAAAATCACGTCTAGAATTCACAATTAGTAAAATTGAACTTTATAGCATTAAGTGGAGTTCCATCATAAGCAAAATGTCAATAGGTCAGAAATTGGAAAAAAATAGGTGGTTATAAACTACTTTCTCTAAAGTACTTGTCATCAATTTTGACCTTCTGGCAGTTGTCAGTTCTCCCTTTGTGATTAAGTGGCATTTACAGAGTTGTTTTAAGTTTCAGAACAAAATAAAACATATAAACAATGGAATAAACATTTGTGGAGCTTGGCCTTTGACCAGACATTTATTTTTTGTCTCCTCCAAAATTTTCAGAAAAATTAGACATTTGACATTTTCTCTTTGAGTAGAGGCTGCTTTTCACTATGCTTCTTCTTACCATTTTCTCTTACTACCTTCTAAATCCTATCTGATCTTACACATACCAGAGAGCAAAAGATGGTTGCATATTTAGAACAGAAGGGTTAGAAAAGTTTACACTGAATATCACCTTCCATATTCTTCCTTTTCTTCATTTCTTTCTCTTGCACTTGCACATAATGTAGTATGAGCTATCTAAGAAGTCAGTGGCACAATTTTCAAAATAATCTTCAGTAGATGTGTGTGCAGGAGTGAGCAATTTCAGAGATTTTGGTTAAAAATATGTTTTCAGCAAAAATGACAATAGATTTGTGTTCTCTGACTTGCAAACATGGAAGGTCTTTATCAGCACACTTTGCAATTCTCAAGAATGCAGTTATAGCCCTAGTAATAGTATACCACACATAATTTCACATTCTCCAAAGAAGAATTCTTAAGATGCTTATTGTTTAGTCCAATAATAATCTTGGCATAATCTCTTTTAGTATGTTTAATTTTCTAGACACTAGCGGTTTAGTTTTCATTTCACATTACTGGTTCTGTGTTCTAAACTTTAGATAATATATGTATGTAAAATATATACCTAACAACAAACCAACCAATGGTGAGGTATTTAATCTAAGATATGTACCCTTTAAATATTTGACAGATATGTTGAATATATTTATGCTTATATTAATGCACATATTAAGCTCACAAGGATGACATATAATGGCACACTTGCTTAATAAGTTCTCTTTGTTCCTTTAAGTTTTGAAGACTCTATAGCATCAATTTTCCTTTTATTGCAATCTCTTGACTATTATGGTGGTATATTCCAGTATGCTGTCAGGTAATTGCCATGCAATGAATTTATATTTAAACCACATTACATTCCCCAAAATCTTTAAGTTAATTTTGTACTGTAAGATTTTTTTATAAGAGAAACTTGAGTAACATCACCTATGAATTCTCCTAAGCCACAGGAAAAAAAAGACTTTGCAGATGTATCACATCTTAGCTTGGGTTTGGAAAATAGTTCAGACTATAAAATGTAGCTTCTGTTAGCAAATAATAGGGTGTATGATATAATGAATACTAAGAACTTTATATTGGTGATTCCAAATCTGTTTCCTGTGAGTGACCCAAAGCAAAGACTAAACAAATATAATTAAGTTTTGCTGCATAAAGTTATTATTTGTTTAACTGTTGTAATCCTCTTACTAAATATATCTGAAATTTAATTTGGTGACAAGAAGTAAATATTGAAAAGCACTGTGAGCTCTCATCATATCTGTCTGGTATGTACCCCTACTTTGATAATTTTTATATTTGCATAATTAAAACTTCTTTCCCCTACTGTTTCCTCAAGTTCAGTAAAATCACAGTGAAAACTTCTTGGAAATAAAAGTAGGAGACATCAGAAAATCAAAATTGTTGTTATTTTAATCTTATGAAAATCAAACAATTGTGCGATATGATGCATAGTAGACGCACACATAGAAATGGTATTCTTTCAACTTGGTAGCCAAGACCCTTGGGAAAGTCTTTCAGGAACCTACACAATAGAGCTAAAATGATAGGAATGGAGGACACTTTTGTCTCCAGTATAAAAATAAAGGCTGATGAATTTAGCAAAAACAGGAACTATTGCTTTTATTTACTGCTGATATAATACAAAGTGTCATCATGAGGAGAATTTAAAGTGAATTGCGGGGGAGAACTTCAAGATGGTGGAGGAGTAAGACGTGGAGATCACCTTCCTCCCCACAAATACATCAGAAATGCATCTACATGTGGAACAACTCCTACAGAACACCTACTGAATGCTGGCAGAAGACCACAGACCTCCCAAAAGGCAAAAAACTCCCCACGTACCTGGGTAGGGCAAAAGAAAAAGCCCATATGTAATGTCAGCTGAAGCTCCCTAGAGAGCGCTTGAGTCTCAGTACAGAACCTTCAGTCCAAAATAATCTGACCAGTTAAAAATACATAAAACAGAGCCCCAAAGAAAGAAAAAAAAAGAGAGAGAAGAAAGAAAAGAAAACAGCCAAACAAAAAAATACCCAGAGACATATAAAAATGAGGTGGCTAAACAGAGTAAAAAGAGGCAAAATATGATTTTGAAGCTTTGGTAACAATTTTCTATATGGCTTTAGCCAATAGCCAAAGGTGAATAAAAGGTCTATGACAGTTATCTGAGTTAATTCCACTGGAAAAAATTCTTTCTTAATTTCTAAGACTCTGAGGCAGGGGTTTCAACTTGTTTTAGCCTCTAATAGTCTGGATATTGCTTTAGATCTCTGAGATATTTTTTTTGTTTGTTTTAAAATGCTATTGTTTAGTAAAATCATGTTATTTGTAAAATGAAATCAAGCAATATAGGAAGATAAGGGATGAAAATAAAAATCCCTTGAAATTCTAACTGTAGTAGCTTTTAAGAATGGATTTCATGTGACAGCATGTTTTATTTTTCCTATTCAAATCTCCTTCATCCTTCAAAGTAGAGCTCTGGTTCTACCTCTTCTGAGAAACCCTCTGTGATTAGATTGCTTACCTCTCACCTGTCTTTGCTTTTGATTAAGTTCTAAAAAATAATGGAAACATTCTTCAGTTAGACATTCATTAGATATAATTTATTTTTATTTTCCCTAAAAGAATGTAAGCTGCTCAAGTCAGAACATATTTATACCTCATTTACAATATCTTATGTAGTAGTAATAATGCAGGAGACATTCAATAAGTCAGTAATTTTTTACTTGTTTTGTACTATTCATTTCTGTCACCAGGTTGACGTGCCTCAAAACAAAATAGCTTCAACCGAGGAGGTCAGCAGAAGACCCAGACCAGCAATCTCAGTCCCTTGATAGTAAGCAAAGAATTGCAAACCATCCCCTTTAAGCATAAGCACAAAGCAAAAATTTATTGAAACAAAGATACACTCTCAGAGAGAGAGGGAGAGAGAGAGAGAGAGAGCAGGCTATTTCTGTGAATTGAAAGCTGCATTCTTATACAGGCTTAAGGGCACTTTGTGTGTGTGTGTGTGTGTGTGTGTGTACACTTTTTTATTTGAATACCTACATACAGTTATTTGGGTATACACGTAAGAGTTGAAAATGCTGGGTCATTTGGTAATTTTATTTTAAGCTTATTTAGGAACCGTCAAACAGTTTTTCACAGTGGCCACACCATTTTACGTTCCCAGTAACAATTTCTAAGGGTTCCAATTTCTCCACATTCACCAACACTCTTTTTGGAGTGATAGGGGATCATTATTTGATTGACACTTCTGAGCTTTGGAACAAGTTTACTGCTGCACATCCTCTCACCCTTGACTCGCTAAGAAATGCCCACCAGGGGGGCTGGGGGGAAAAACCACATGTAGATTTTATTTTTTTATATTTTATTTATTTTTTTATACAGCAGGTTCTTATTAGTTATCCATTTTACACATATTAGTGTGTATGTGTCAATCCCAAACTCCCAATTCATCACACCACCACCACCACCCCTGTCACTTTCCCCCCTTGGGGTCCATACGTTCGTTCTCTACATCTGTGTCTCTATTTCGGCCCTGCAAACCGGTCCATCTGTACCATTTTTCTAGATTCCACATATATGCGTTAATATACGATATTTGTTTTTCTCTTTCTGACTTACTTTACTCTGTATGACAGTCTCTATATCCATCCACGTCTCAACAAATGACCCAATTTCATTCCTTTTTATGGTTGAGTAATATTACATTGTATATATGTACCACAACTTCTTTATCCATGCGTCTGTTGATGGGCATTTAGGTTGCTTCCATGACCTGGCTATTGTAAATAGTGCTGTATTACACTATGTAATACAACATGTATTAGTTGACCATAGGTGCATGGGTTTACCTCTGGGCTTTCTATCCTGTTCCATTGATCTATATTTCTGTTTTTGTGCCAGTACCATATCGTCTTGAATACTGTACCTTTGTAGTATAGTCTGAAGTCAGGGAGCCTGATTCTTTCAGCTCTGTTTTTTTTTCCCTCAAGACTGCTTTGGCTATTTGGGGTCATTTGTGTCTCCATACAAATTTTAATGTTTTTTGTTGTAGTTCTGTAAAAAATGCCATTGGTAACTTGATAGGGATTGCATTGAATCTGTAGATCGCTTTGGGTAGTATAGTCATTTTCACAATAATGATTATTCTAATCCAAGAACATGGTATATCTCTCCATCTGTTTGTATCATCTTTAATTTCTTTCAGCAGTGTCTTATAGTTTTCTGCATACAGGTCTTTTGTTTCCCTAGGTAGGTTTATTCCTCGGTATTTTATTGTTTTTGTTGCAATGGTAAATGGGAGTGTTTCCTTACTTTCTCTTTCAGATTTTTCATCATTAGTGTATAGGGATGCAAGAGATTTCTGTGCATTAATTTTGTATTCTGCAACTTTACCAAGTTCATTGATTAGCTCTAGTAGTTTTCTGGTGATATCTTTAGGATTCTCTCTATATAGTATCCTGTCATATGCAAACAGTGACAGGTTTACTTCTTCTTTTCCAATTTGTATTCCTTTTATTTCTTTTTCTTCTCTGATTGCTGTGGCTAGGACTTCCAAAACTATGTTGAACAATAGTGCCAAGAGTGGACATCCTTGTCTTGTTCCTGGTCTTAGAGGAAATGCTTTCATTTTTTCACCATTGAGAATGATGTTTGCTGTGGGTTTGTCATATATGGCCTTTATTATGTTGAGGTAAGTTCCCTCTGTGCCCACTTTCTGGAGAATTTTTATCATAAATGGGTGTTGAATTTTGTCAAAATCTTTTTCTGCATCTATTGATATAATCATATGGTTTTTCTGTTTCAATTTATTAATATGGCATATCACATTGATTGATTTGCATATATTGAAGAATCCTGGCATCCCTGGGATAAATCCCACTTGATTATGGTGTATGATCCTTTTAATGTGTTGTTGGATTCTGTTTGCTAGTATTTTGTTGAGGATTTTTGTATCTATATTCATCAGTGATATTGGTCTGTAATTTTCTTTTTTTGTAGTATCTTTGTCTGGTTTTGCTATCAGGATGATGTTTGATAGACTTCACCTGTGAATCCATCTGGTCCTGGACTTTTGTTTATTGGAAGATTTTAAATCACAGTATCAATTTCATTACTTGTGATTGGCCTGTTCATATTTTCTATTTCTTCTTGGTTCTGTCTTGGAAGGTTAACCTTTATAAGAATTTGTCCATTTCATCCAGGTTGTCCATTTTATTGGCATAGAGTTGCTTGTAGTAGTCTCTTAGGATGCTTTGTATTTCTGTGTGTCTGTTGTAACTTCTCCTTTTTCATTTCTAATTTTATTGAGTTGAGTCCTCTCCATCTGTTTCTTGATGAGTCTGACTAATGGTTTATCAATTTCGTAGATCTTCTCAAAGAACCAGTTTTTAGTTTTATTGATCTTTGTTATTGTTTTCTTTGTTTCTATTTCATTTATTTCTGCTCTGATCTTTATGATTTCTTTCCTTCTGCTAACTTTGTGTTTTGTTTGTTCTTCTTTCTCTA